>NC_143435.1:8126071-8434642 GCF_059467195.1 Physcomitrium patens
TTATTTTGTGATTTATTTATTTATTTTTATATAATTTCTTTCTTTTGAGTTAAATATGGATATATCTTCTTCAATAACTTTGCTAAATAGTTGTTATAAGTAAAATAAGTGATATAAAATATTTTTTAAAAAGTAATATATATATATATATATATATATATTTGTTGATATTTTTAAAATATATAAATATTTTATTAATTGTTTTAGCATTTAAAAGACTCTAAAAGCTTTTGAATCTTTTATAAGATTTCAAAATTTGCTTATAATCTTCTCAAAGTTTTTGTTGACTGATAGATTCTTCTATTATTCTTTAATTTTCTTCTTAAGGCATCTGCAAGTCCTAAATAATACAAGAGAAAAAGAAAAATAAATAATTTTAATCTTATTACCATAAGTTGTTAAACAATCAAAAGATTGCCTTATCCTTAATCTTTTTGTCTTTTTTTTTTCTATTTTATAAACTTTTATTTTGAATATTATTTAACCTTTTAATGCCTTGTCCTTACATTTTTAATATAATTTTAATTAAAGAAGTTAAAATTCATAACTTTATCAATAAATTCATAGAACAAGAATCATAAAATATCAAAAATGGTAAAATTGAGAGCCTTGAAGAAGTTATATCATATCAAAGTATTTTGTTTTTCTAAACTTGATAGTAGGTTGTTAGAAAAAATATAAAAAAAAAAAAAATGGATACCAAAATAAATATGTTATTCTATATCATAGTATGATTTTGAAGAATATAATCTAGGTTTTTATTCATTTAATTTTCATGTCACTAATTTTTTTAAATTGAAGTATAATTTTGTTATATATGTATAAGAACATATCAAAGTTACATTCCAATTTTATTAAAACTACACCTTTGAAACTACATGAGGATTAATTTAGTCCAATGTCACTTCACTTCATATGGTGTACTCATAAGTATCTCTTGATATAAATGATATAGATCATCATCCTCTATGAGTGTAAAAAGCAACTCGTTCTTTGACTTGAGTATCTCTCATGCCCTAGACTTTTTTCATAAATGTAGAAGGTAGCCCATCAAGATTGTCCAAGAGTCTCATCTATTGGCACTAGGACTTAGAAGGATAGATAAGGGATGTCTTTTGAAAAGGCCTTTACAAGCATTTTTAGAAAGACAATATTAAAACTTCAAAAGCAATGGTTGTATATAATGGTTGTTTAATTAGTATTGATTGATTGCTAAATAATGCATTTTACTTTGTCATTTTCATTCTACTTTACACTTCATAATAAAATGTAATTTCTTTGATCTTGATTCAAAAAAATATTTTATAATATTTATTTTATCAATTTGTCAATTCTTAATTCTACATTTCTTTTATCTGCTCTTTTGTACAGCCTCTATTTAATGCTAATGAATTCAAAGACCTAAATCACTAAATATGAATTGAGACCAACTTTGAATTAATTATTGAGTTCATTGGTATTTTTAGTAGTCTTTATGTATTTTGTAAAGTAAAGTGTATTCTTAAGCTCAACATAAGTTAGGCAATTATATTTTAATGATTTTATTAGCTAACTCTTTTTTTATTGAACATAGATAATATTACTTTCAAATCTAGGAGTCTTGAAAGTTAATAAGGTATATTCAATAAGTTTTCATATTATATGTAAATAGACAATGAGTTCTCTTAGATTATATTAATAATTATAAAGATATTTTTATTATAAACTTAAGAACATAGTAATTAATTTTTACAAAAGATGCTTATATATTCACTTTTATAATATCAAGTGGTATTTAGCTTAAAAGAATAAAATTCCTTATTTAATTTAATTTTTTAAATTATTTTTTTTAATATATATAGCTATGCAAGTGGATCTTTGCAACAAGGTTGGCATCAACATTGTTCTTGACTTGCACTAATATGTTGCAAAATTGCTCATGGCTAAAACAATTTTACTTAGCATCTTAAATTTTCATGTCTTTCTTGCATATGGATATATTATCAAGGACATGAACTGGAAGAAAATACATAAACTTAGAAATTTTGTATCAAAAGAAAAGTAAAAAAATAGAAATAAATTTATATGTATATTAAAAAGTAATTGGAATGGTTATTGCCAAATGATAAAGAAATTAGATGTTCTTAAATCTAGAGTAGAAGCAAGAAAAGAGTTGACAAGAGTGAAAAGGATTTTACTCTTGCCTCTATATATACTATTTAACTAGGTACTACGTGACAATATTCTATAGGACCTCTAATATGTGTTGACTTTGCAGGACACATCCCTTAGCTTACAAGGCGGGTTGTTTATGTGTTGACCATATAGTTAGCTTGTTCTTCAAGCTACCAAGATGTGTGGGACATGGCCAACTTGTTGACTACGTTTTTAATCTAAAAAGTCAATTAAAGATACCTATAAAGTCAAAGTTGCATCTATAAAGCTTTTAAAAAGCTTCTATAGAAGATATTATGGAATTGACCTACTTATACCTAATATTATCTAAATCATATAAGTAACTATTGATTTACATATATATGTCCATGACATTATCCTCCCTCTTTCCTTTGCCTCCTTGTTCTAGGAATAAATTCGACAAGGAGTGGTCTTCATATGTTGAAAAAATCTAAGATGTAACAAATTGTATTTGTGACATACTTCGAACTTTCTTCTCTTTGAAGATAGTTGATAGGTCTTCTTAGCCATCGATAGTATCGCATACTAGGGTGAGAAAACCACCTTGTTATTTGGTCATTGTCGAGGCCTTCATAACTTCTTTCTAATAAAATATTTAGAATACCATCAAGAATTATTTCTACCTGTAATAAAATCACCAAATATAGGGAGTCTCTTCCAAGGTCATGATACCAAACACATTGTATCTCGCCATTTATTCAAAGAAAGATATGTCGTTCTTGAAGATCTTCATCTCAATTTCATGATCTTGAAGGTTGTGACAATCTATCACAAACATACTCATGTAAGCTAATAATTACATATATAAGTAAGTAAAAGTAAGTTAATTCTATAGTATTTAATATAGAAGCTTCATAGAAGCTTCATAGATGCTGCTTTGACTTCATAGGTGTCTTTAATTGACTTTTTGGATTAGAAACGTGGTCAACAAGTTGGCCATGTACCACACATATTGTTAGCTTGAAGATCAAGCTAACTATGTGGCTCACACGTAGAAAAACTTGCCTTGTAAGTCAAGGCATGTATCCTACAAAGTCAATACATATTGGAGGTCCTATAGAACGTCGCCACATAGCTCTTAGTTAGATAGTATATATAGAGACAAGAGTGAAGCCTTCTTCACTCTTGTCAACTCCTTTCTTGCTTCCAGTCTAGTTTCAAGGGTCTCTAGTTTTCTTGTCTTTTGACAATAGCCATTCCAGTTTTTCTTTCAATATACATACTTATTTATTTATATTTTGTTACATTTTTTTGAGTGAAGGCTCACTTGACTGAATTGTTTTTTCATCGAGTTCTTGTCCTTGACAGATTGACAAGAATATACCTATAATATCAGAGCTTTGTCTAATCTTGATTAAGAGTGGATTATCTCTTTTTATTGATAAGATATAAGCATATTAGAAGTTGCGGATTATCCTCTTCTAAACTAATATTATCCTTAGTATTTTCTTTCTTCTTAAGTCTTCTCTTCTATTTGTCTTAAGTGATATTAGACATCTTCTCTTTTCTAAGTGTTATCATGGCAGAACTTGTTGAAATGAAGAATGCAATGACACAAATGCAAGAGCAATTGAGGGAGTTAATGCTTGCTATGCATCAACTCAATTTACCACCACAAGGAGCAACAAGATTGACAAGAAGTGAAGATATAGAAATGGTTGGAGTTGCTTCAACATTTGTACCAAATCATGTCCTTTTTTCTATGGTAGAACACCCTTTCAGTATTAGAGAACCAAGAATTGTCCTACCCGAGAAGTTTGATGGCACCAGATCCAAGTTTTGACGATTTATCAATCAAGTACAACTTGTGATTGAACTTCAACCCCAAAGCTATCCAACTTCAGGATCGCAAGTTAGATTCATTGATACGCTTCTTTCAGGTTTAGCACTATCGTGGTTTTCATCTTTTCTTCAATGACGAGATCTAATATTGGATAATCTAGAGCCTTTTCTGGTCGATTTTTGATCCATATATGTAATTTGTGTTGCAACCAATAAGATCCATATTTTACGACAAGGCAATCGATCAGTAACGTTGTATGCTTCACAATTTTGACAACTTACAACTGATATCAAGTGGGATGATGTTGCACTTATTAGCCAATTTTTCTATGGATTACAATATGAGGTAAAAAAATTAATGCTCAACTTACCTGATCTTCAAACATTGAGTCAAGCAATACCAACACCTCTTCAACACATACATTCAGAAGTAGAGGATATGCAAATTGATGCAGTACATTTCAAACTTCTTATTGAAGAAGAAAAGACTCGTCGTCGTCAAGAAGGATTATGTTTATATTGTGGAGAATCAAAGCACACTGCTCAACATTGTCCAAAGAAACGACGCAATCACAAAATGAGGACTATGCCTGTGAAAGAAGACAATATGTTGGAAAACGAGTTTGTCCAACTACAATAGGAACCGTGCGGCTAGAACCTTGCACAACATCTAATAAAGGTCCTATTTTCTCCTCAAAGCCCTCTCCTTGTTTTATATTAAATGTTATTTTAGGACCTAAACATTACAAAGTCTCTGCCTTGTTACATTCAGGAGCCTCAGCGTATTTTTTAGATGAAGAATTTACTAAAAGACATAGCATATCTTTAGTAAAGAAAACTAAACTTGTTCATGTAGAAGTCATAGATGGTCGTCCATTGTCTTCTAGAGATATTACTCACAAAACCCTTCCTATAGAAGTAATAATCAATGGTCATAATAGTTTTGTAGTATTTAATATCATTAGATCTCCTTCTAATCCAGTCATTTTAGGTTTATCGTGATTAGAAAAATATAACCCTCAAATAGATTGGATTTTCCAAATTCTTACTTTTTTTAAAAATATAACTAACAGTGTAGTTAATCAAGTAGAGAATCATAAGTCTAATTCAATTAAACCCATATTTATAGGTACGAAAGCCTTCTTGCATGCTGCTATGAAAGAATCACCATATATAATTTATGCCACACTTCTTCCTACTGGTGAAAAGACTTTAAGTGGCATTCCAAGCCAATATCAAGAATTTCAAGATGTATTCGAAAAAAAGAATGCAGATACACTCGTCCCTATGATTGCTCAATTGACCTTCAAGAAGGAGCACAACCGCCATTCGGACCAATCTACAGTTTATCACAAAATGAGTTGACTGAACTCAAAGAGTATATCAAAGAAAATCTAGCCAAGAATTTTATACGCCATTCTAAATCTCCGGCAGGAGCTCCAATTCTATTTGTGAAGAAAAAAGATGGATCATTGCGGATGTGTGTTGATTATCGAGGACTCAACAAGATTACCATCAAAAACAGGTATCTAGTACCTTTAATATCTGGACTTCTTGATCAGCTGAATCAAGGTAAGATCTTTACAAAAATAGATCTTCGGGGAGCATACAATCTAGTATTCATCAAAGAAGGACATGAATGGAAGACTGCGTTTCGAACTAGATATGGACATTTTGAATACAACGTCATGCCTCTGGACTTACAAATGCACCAGCAGCTTTTCAACATCTAATGAATGATGTTTTTCGAGAGTTTTTGGACGATTTTGTGGTATGTTATGTAGACGACATCTTGATCTATTCTAAGAATCCAGAAGAATATGAATTTCATGTTCGTCGTGTGTTACAAAAATTAAGAGATGCAGGACTCTATGCCAAGATAGAAAAGTGTGTATTCCACACTACTCAAGTCTATTTCTTAGGTTACATCATTTCAAATGATGGACTTATGATGGATCCTAAGAAAGTTCAAACTATTATAGATTGGAAGATCCCAAAAACGGTAAGAGATGTCGAATATTTTTTGGAATTTACCAACTACTATCGGATCTTCATCAAAGACTTCTTTTGATTTATAGCTCCACTTACACATTTGACTTGTAAAGACAAACTCTAATAGAATCAAGAAACGGAAGTTGCTTTTGAATCTTTGAAGACAGCGTTTGTTTCTGCATCAATCTTGTATCGTGTTGATTTTTCCAAAGCATTCTTTATGGAAACAAATGCATCAAACTTTGCTCTAGGTGCAATTTTATCACAAATGGGAACATATGACAAACTTCATCCAGTAGCCTTTCATTCAAGAAAATTCTCAGCAGCAGAAATCAATTATGAGATCCACGACAAAGAACTTCTTGTAATTGTGGATTCTTTTCAAGAATGGCATCATTATCTAGAAGATTCTTCTAGTCTAGTCACCATGTATATGAATCACAAGAACCTCGAATATTTTATGTCAGCATGCATATTAAATCATCGCCAAGCTCGTTAGAACATGTCTTTATTAAGATTTGAGTTCATCATCACTTATCGGCCATGAAAACAACAAGGTTTATTTGATGCCTTGTCTAGACGGTCTTATCTTGTACCAAAAGAAGGAGATGCAGCTTTTGAGCAACAAAGAACGGTTCTCTTGAAGCTGGAGCAATTTCATCTTCGAGCAATAAAATCAACATTGACTATTGATTTAACTTTTCTTAAGCAAGTTCAGTTAAGTATGTCTTCAAACCCTCTTGTTCATGATATCAAGAATAATTCTTCTAAATCTCATGATCCCTCTAAATTTGAATTCAAAAACAACCTACTCTATTTCGAAGGACGCCTATGTGTTCCAGAAGGAGAAGCACGTTTACGTGTTCTTCAAGCTCATCACGACTTCCCTGTTGCAGGACATTTTGGATATAATAAGACTTTGGAGCTGATATCTAGGAATTTTTGGTGGCCTCAAATGTAGAAAGCAATCAAAGATTTTGTACAATCTTATGATGTTTGCTCTAGATCAAAACTCCTCGTCATCGACCTTACAAACTTTTTCAACCAATACTTATTCCAGAACAACCATGGTCTTCTGTTTCTATGGATTTCATCACGGATCTTCCAATCTCAGGTTCTTATGACTCTATATTCATGATAGTAGATCGTTTTACCAAGATGGCACATTTTGTACCATGTACAAAAACTATCACAGGTGAAGAAATAGCTAAGCTCTTTCTTGACAATATCTATCGCTATCATGGATTACCCAAGGATATTATATTAGATAGAGGAACTCAATTTGTATCAAGATTTTGGCGGACTCTTTTCAAGATTCTAAAAATGGATATAAAACTATCTTCGCCATTCCATCCTCAAATTGATGGATAAATGGAGCGTGTTAATTAAGTTTTGGAGCAATATTTAAGATGTATCATTAACTACCAACAAGATGATTGGACAACTCTTTTGCCATTAGCACGGATATGATATTAGTGAATGCACATGGGAGCCAATAAAGAATCTTGTAAATGCAACAAAGGCGGTGGAGGCTTTTCATCGACGACATCTATCAAAATCAAGATGAAAACCTTATTTATAAAAGAAACAACATCTAGGCAAGATAACATTCTACTTTCAATCCTTTTTCATAGCTTCTTTGTAGTTATGACGTTCAGGAGATGGTGAACCAATAATTAGTGGATTTGACTCAAGAGCCTTCATTTATTGATCTGCCGAAAGAGACATTACGATTGTCACAATCTTCAAGACGATGCAATCGAGATGAACATCTTCAAGAACGACATGTTCTCCCTCGAATAGATGGCGAGATACAACGCGTTTGGTAATACGATTTGGGAAGGGACTCCCAATGTTTGGTGATTTTGCTAGAGGTAGGAACAACTTCTGATGGTGTTCCAAATGTTCTATTCGAAAGAAGTTATGAAAGCCTCAACAATGATCAAATAATTGGGTGGTCTTCCTACCCTGGTATGGGACACTACCGATGGTTGAGAGGCCCTATCAATCATCTTCGAAGAGAACAAAGATCAGAGTATGTGGCAAATACAATTTGTCGCATCATAGATTTTCTCAACATATGATGACCGCTTCTCGTGGAACTCATCCCTAGAAGGGGGGGTAATGTCACGGACATACTCATGTAAGCTAGTAATTACATATATAAGTAGGTAAAAATAAATTAATTCTATAGTATTTAATATAGAAGCTTCCTAGAAGCTTCATAGATACTGCTTTGACTGCATAAGTGTCTTTAATTGACTTTTTGGATTACAAACGTGGTCAATAAGTTGACCATGTGCCACACATGTTAACTTGAAGATCAAGCTAACTATGTGGCTCACACGTAGAAAAACTTGTCTTGTAAGTCAAGGCATGTGTCCTACAAAGTCAACACATATTGGAAGTCCTATCGAACATCACCACGTAGCTCTTAGTTAGATAGTATATATAGAGATAAGAGTGAAGCCTTCTTCACTCTTGTCAACTCCTTTCTTGCTTCCAGTCTAATTTCAAGGGTCTCTAGTTTTCTTGTCTTTTGGCAATAGCCATTCCAGTTTCTCTTTCAATATACATATTTATTTATTTATATTTTGTTACTTTTCTTTGAGTGAAGGCTCACTTGACTGAATTGTTTTTTCATCGAGTTCTTGTCCTTGATACAATCTTAATGTCTTATTATTCTTTATCTTAATTTAGATAGATGTCATCAATGAAAAGCCTCCACCGCCTTTGCTACATTTACAAGATTCTTTATTGGCTCCTATGAGCATTCACTAATATCATATCCGTGCCATTGGACAAGATATTCCAATTTATTTTGGTGCTGCTTTGAGTCTAGAACTTTTTCTAGTTCAAACTCTTCATTATTATTCACTTCTATATGAGGAGGTAGAACTTGTCTTCTTCTTGTTATATTCATAGTCTTATATGATTTAAAAAGAGACATGTAGAAGATAAGATAGATCTTTATTGCCTCTGATAGATGTAACTGATAAACAATTAGATTGATTTGTCATCAAATAGGAAAAGGTCTAAGCCTACGATAGTCCAACTTATCACAAGGACAAGTAGTCTTGATATTATGACAAAGCAACTATATCTTGACGCCTATATTGAATTGTGGTTGTTCCTTTTGACAGGCATCTACATTGATATTTTTTTTGTTCTTGAGCTTCTTTTAATTCCATCTTCATTATTGCATGTAGCTCTGACAAATGATTTACCAAACCTTTTGCAATAAGATTATCAACTTTTAAAAAGTCAAAAGTACCAAGTTGTGGATGATAACCATAATTAGCAAAGAAAGATATTTGTTGTATAGAAGAATGCATAGTATTATTATAAGCAAACTTTATCAATGGCAAGATGGTTCTCCAATCTTCTTGTTGATAATTGATGGTACACCTTAAGTATTGCTCCAAAACTTGGTTTAAGTACTCTGTTTGTCTATTAGTTTGATGATGAAAGGCCAAAGAAAGCTTTATGTCCACCTTTAAAATCTTAAAAAGAATTCTCCTAAATCTTGATACAAATTGAGTCTCCCTATCCAATATAATATCTTTTGGTAATCTATGATATTAATAGATATTATGAAAGAAAAGCTTGGCAGTTTCTTCACTTGTGATAGATTTTGTGCATGGTAAAAAATGTGCCATTTTGATAAAACAATTTACTATCACAAATATATAATCATATGAACTTGGAATTGAAAGATCCATAATAAAATCCATAGAAATAAAAGACCATGGATGTTCTAGAATAGGTAATGATTGAAGAAGTCTATAAAATCAATGCCAAGGAGTTTTTGACTTTAAAGAAATATTACACAATTGAATAAAGTCTTTTATAGCCTTCCACATATGCTGCAACCAAAAATCTCTAGATATTAGTTCCAAAGTCTTGTTGTATCCAAAATGTCCTACTATTAGAAAGTCATGATATGCTTGAAGAACACGTAAATATGCTTTTCTTTTTGGCACATATGGTATCTTTCAAAATAAAGTAGGTTGTTTTTGAATTAAAACTTAAAAGTATCACTAGACTTAGAAGTAATATTCTTAATATCATGAATAAGAAAATCAAAAGACATACTTGATTGAATTTGTATGAGAAAAATTGAATCAACAATCAATGTTGATTTCACTACTCAAAGATGAAATTGTTTTGGCTTTAATAAAATTGTCCTTTATTGATTAAAAGTTATATCTCTTTCTTTAGGTGTAAGTGTAGAATAGATATTAATTCATTTTTGAAAGATATTGATAAAATATATTAATAGTCCATATAATAGGAAATTTAGGAGGACGGATGAGTGATTTAGTTATTAAAAGTAGTTAATTATAGAATTACGATTAGAATCTGGAGAATCAGAAGAAAGTATATAAGAGTTGTAGAAGTTAATTAAGGTGCCATCGCTGTGATAGTATGAGCCGGAGTAAGCTTGGTGCTACCTCTTTTTTATTGTTTGTTATTTTCTTTGAATAAGAGGATTGAGAGTTTTTGAATATTGTGAAGTGAATTATGGAATGGAAATGTAATTGGTATTATTTGAGAAGAAGAAAGATTGAATGCTGAAATCTGATTGTAGTTCAGCAGAGAGAATGAGTCTGTGTTTGTGTGAAACACTGTAATGTGAATGGCAGTTCTATGTGAAGAATTCCAGTGATTGGAATGAGGATAATTGTGTGCTGAAAGCTGTAAGGACACAATATTATAGTTGGAGATTATGAGGATGAATATATTGATAGAAATAGCAGTTATTGGTATGACTGAATTGCTATAAGGAAGAGACCGATAAGGTAAAGGAGGAGATTATAGTTTCCTTGTGTGTTCAGATATTGGAAATAGAGATGATATATTCAGGAGGTTATTAATTGTATGATCCTAATATAAACGCTTAAGCAACTAGTCATTTCTCGTGTTCGAATCTCTCTATACGAGTTTATTCTGGGAGGTTTCTTCTGAAAGAAGTAAAACGAGCAATCACAGGAAGATAAGAATGACTAGAAAGGGCATCAAATAAACCTTGTTTTTTTGGTCGATAAATGATATTGAATTCAAATCTTGATAAAGACATACTCCAATGAGCTTGGCGATGATTCAAAATACAAATTGACATGAAATATTTGAGGTTCTTATGATCCAAATATATGGTGATTGGATTGAAAGCACCTTCTAAATAATGATGCCATTTTTGGAAAGAATCTATAATTATAAGAAGCTCTTTTTTATGGATCTCATAATTAATCTCGACTTCCAAAATTTCTTGGAATAAAATGCTACTAGATGAAGTTTATCATCTATTTCCATTTTTGATAATACGGCATCCAAAACAAAGTCTGGTGTATTTGTTTTCATAAAGAATGCCTTAAAGAAGTCAACACAATATAAGATTGGTGCTAAAACAAAGGTTTTTTTTAAAGCTTCATATGCTACTTCTGCTTCTTGATTCTATTGAAGTTTGTTTTTACAATTCAAATGTGTAAGTCGAGCTCCAATTTGAGAAAAGTCTTTGATTAAGATGTGATAGTAATTGGCAAATCCCAAAAAATATTAGACATCTTGAACCTCTTTTGAGATCTTCCAAACCATAATTGTTTGAACTTTCTTTGGATTTATCATAAGTCTATCGTTTCAAATGATGTAATCTAAGAAGTCAACTTAAATAGTGTATAATACATACTTTTCTATCTTAGCATAGAGTTGTGTATCTCTTAATTTTTATAAGACATGATAAATATAAAGTTCATATTCTTTTATGTTCTTAGAATTGATCAAGATATTATCTAGATAACAAACAATAAAATTAGCCAAAAACTCTCAAAAAACATCATTTTTAATATGTTAAAAAGTCGTTGATGTATTTACAAGTCCAAAAAGTATGACATTACATTCAAAATCTCCATACTTGGTTTAAAATTCAGTCTTCCATTCATCTCCTTCTTTGATGTGTACCAAATTGTATGCTTCTTATAGATCTAATTTTGTCTAGAACTTAGCTTGATTCAATTGATCAAGAAGTCCAGATATTAAAGGTAGTGGATACTTGTTTTTGATGGTGATCTTATTGAATATTTGATAATCAATACACATCCTCAATGATCCATCTTTTTTCTTTACAAATAGAATTGAGGCTCTTGCTGGAGATTTGAAATGGCGTAAGAAGTTCCTAGCTAGATTCTCTTCAATATATTTCTTGAATTTGGCCAACTCATTTTGTGATAAATTTTATATTAATCCAAATAGTAGTTGTACTCCTTCTTGAAGGTCAATTGAGCAGTTATAGGGATGATGTTCTAGAAGAATATTTGCATTCTTTTTTTCAAATACATCTTGAAAATTCTAATATTGGTTTGGAACTCCACTTGAAGTCTTTGCACCATTAGAAACAGATGTAGCATAAATGATATAAGGTAATCCTTCTTTTGCAGCATACAAGAAAGGTCTTGCACCTACAAATATAGGTTTAATTTTATTAGACTTGTGATTTTCTACTTGATTAATTATACTCTTAGTTATACTTTTAGAAAATTCAAGAGTACGAGAAATCCAATCTACTCGAGGATTGTATTTTTATAAGATCAATAAACCTAAAATGATTGGATTAGAGAAAGATCTAATATTATTAAATACCACAAAGCTATTATGACCATTAGTTATTACTTCTATGGGAAGGGTTTCATGAGTAACATCTCTAGAAGACAATGGGCGATCATCTATGATATCTATGTGAACAGGTTTAGTTTTCATTAATAAAGATATGTTAAATCTTTTAGCTAATTCTTCATCTAAAAAACATATTGAGGCTCTTGAATCAATTAAGATAAAGGTTTTGTAATGTATAAGTCTTAAAATAATATTTAATGTAAAACAAAGAAAGGATTTTGATGAGAAAAAAGGACCTTCATTAAGTATTGTATAAGGTTCCAACCACACGGTGTCGTGTTGTAACACGAGTATACAGTGAAAATAAAAAGAAAGGGGAATTTTATTAATATTCAGTTACCTCGAATATATGGAGCATCGACCAACTCCAGTACAAATACTGAGTGGTCAGGTTCAGTGACTCCGTTACAGTCAGCCGGGGCATACTGAAATGCCCCGTTCGATTCCAATAACGGGAGTCAGCAGGAAGAGAAGAACCAATTCACACGACGGGTTCGAGGAGCCAATTGGATTCAATTTCGATAATCCAATCTGGGTCTTCTTACCCAATATGAGACCTGTATTGGTGGGGCAACCCAATGCAGTCTAGTTACGGGAAATCTAGGTCTTACTACGGGTCTTAGCCAATCTGACGCGAGGACCAATTTGACCCAATTACGGGAACATCCAGGTTACTACAGGCATCTTTACCAATATAGGACCTGAATTGGTCGGGCGACTCAATGTGGTCCCGATTACGGGGTTCGATTCTGTTTCGGGTTGTCCTGTTCTCTGTGCCGTTTCAGGGAACGTTGTTTACGGTAAATGGATCTCTTAAAGGTAAAAACGGAGGAGAAGGCCTTGATGACGTGAGCCAATTTCGGATCTAAGCTCTGACGGCGGGAGCCAATTCTCGATCTAAGACGGAAGATTGAAGAAATTCAGAGGATAAGGTTAGGGGGGATATAGTTTTGGAGTGGTGTGGTTTTTTTTTTGAGGGGAAATTGGGGGGGAAGGATTTTTCAAGCTTCAGCAAGGTTACCAGATCGGGTTTTCATTGGAGGTTTTTGAAGATCAAGGGAATTAGAGAGAGGAGCTTCATGCTTCGGGTCGGGGAAGGAAAGACATAGAATTTGGATTTTTCTTCTTCGTAGAGTTTTGGGGAAGATTGAGGCAATCGCTGCTGAAGTCAGTGTTGTAATGGTGAATCAGGATTTTTAAATGAAGTGGGTTTGAATACTCTTGACTATTTTGTGAAATCGAGTTACGTCTGTGATTGAAGGATTAAAAGGGTGTCTATAGGATTGAGTATGCGGAGTGAATGAAATTTATTGGGTTAATCTAACAAGACAGTCAGTGGATACAAGATCGTAAGTACAAAGCAGTATTGAAGGTTAACAGTTTGGGTTGTACGGGGTTCTTTGTAACGTCTAGAGACCTACCGGCTGGGGCAAAAAAAGGACTTCGACAAGCAGTCGAAGAGCATCTGTATAGATTTACGGTGTACTCTTGCAGTCGTTTATATTCCAGCAGTAAAAACTGATAGACTGCTTGACTATCGGCGGATCTCCATACTACCTTCTACAGCCAGACGCCCGGCGCGTTCTCGAGCAGGAAAGCACGTAATACGACAACGGTTCCTATTATAGCTAGACAAACTTATTTTCTGATATATTGTCTTCTTTGATATTTGTACTCTTCATTTTATAATTGTGTCACTTCTTTGGACAATGTTGAATAATGTGCTTAGATTCTCCATAGTATAAGCACAATCCTTTCTGACGGTGACAAGTCTTTTCTTGCTCAGTAAGAGGTTTGAAATGTATAGCATTAATTTATATATCATCTACTTTTGAATGTATGTATTAAGGATGCATTGGTGTTTTCATTGAATTATAGTAATGTTGAGGCCTACTTATTTGATTTTTAGATCAAAATTTGAAAAGTCAATTGTCACTTTTTACAACAAAGTCAATTGCTTGATTCAATGTTTAAGGATCAAGTAAGTTGAGCATCATTTTCTTTACCTCATATTATAATCTATAAAAAAATTAGCTAATCAGTGCAGTATTATCCCACTTGATATCAGTTGTAAGTTATCAAAATTTTGAAGCATATAATATTATGGATCAATTGCCTTATCATAAAATATGGATCTTGTTGGTTGCAACACGAGTTGCTTTATGTTTTTCATATATGGATCAAAACTTTACTAAAAAAGCCTCTAAATTATCTAATATTAGAGCTTGTCATTCAAAAAAAGATAAAAACTATGATAATACTAAACTTGAAAGAAGTGTACCGATGAATCTAACTTGTGATCCTAGAGTTCGATAGCTTTGGGATTGAAGTTCAATCACAAGTTGTACTTAATTGATAAATCGTCAAAATTTAGATCTTTTGCCATGAAACTTTTCAAGCAAGGCAACTCTTGGTTCTCTAGTACTAGAAGGATGTTCCATTGTGGGAGAAGGGATATGATTGGATGCAAATGTTGAAGCAGTTTCAATCATATCTATGTCTTCACTTCCTGCCATTCTTATTACTCATTGTGGTAGTAAACTAAGTTGATACATCGCAAGCATATACTCTCTCAATTGCTCTTGCATTTGTGCCATTGCACTCTTCATTTCAAAAAGCTCTCCTATAATAATACTTAGAAAAAAAATGTCTAATATTACTTAAGACAAGTAGAAGAGGGGACTTGAGAACAAAGAAGATACTAAGAATAATACTAGTTTAGATGAGGGTAATCTGTAATTTCTAATATGCTTATGTTTTATAAAAAAAAAGAAATAATCCACTTTTAATCAAGAGAAGACAAAGCTGTAATATTATTAGTATACTCTTATCAATTTATCAAGGACATGAACTAGAAGAAGATGCATAAACTTGGAAAATTTGTATTAAAATAAAAGTGAAAAAATAGAAATAAAGTCGTATGTATATTAAAAAGAAACTGGAATAGTTATTGCTAAATGACAAGGAAACTAGAGACTCTTAAATCTAGACTAGAAGCAAGAAAAGAGTTGACAAGAGTGAAGAGGGCTTCACTCTTACTTCTATATATACTATCTAACTAGAAGCTACGTGGCAATGTTCTATAGGACCACTAATATGTGTTGATTTTGCAAGACACATCCCTTAGCTTACAAGACAAGTTTTCTACATATGGACCACATAATTAGCTTGTTCTTCAAGCTACCAACATATGTCATATATGGCCAACTTGTTGATCATGTTTCTAACCTAAAAAGTCAATTAAAGATACCTATAAAGTCAAAGCAGTGTCTATAAAGCTTCCATAGAAGATATTATAAAATTCACCTACTTTTACATACTATTATCTAAATCATATAAGTAATTATTGATTTGCAAATGTATGTCCATGGCATATGTATGGTTAATCATGATTTATTTTATGAATTTGAAATGCCAACTTCATAAAGTGAACATAAACTTTGAGTACATATATTTAAATATCTTTTGACATGATATTATTTTAAATATGTTTATCAACAAGCTAGATCATGAATTAGTCATAAATTGTTTTAGAATTAAAAATTGATAAGTTGACAAATTGACAAAACATATATTACAAAATATTTTTTTAAACTAAGGTCCATGAAGCTGCATTTTGTTATGAGGTGTGAGATAAAATAAAAATGACAAAGCAAAATGCATAATTTTTGAAATGATTGACACCAATTGAACAACCATTACATACTGCCATTGCTTTTGAATCTTGTGTGCCTTCTTTCTAAAAATGCTTGCAAGGGCCTTCTTGGAGGACATTCCCAATCCACCCTTCCAAGCCCTAATGTTGGCAAAGAAGAGTCTTAAACAATCTTGACGAGACTATTCTCTGCTCTTGTGAGAAGAGTCTATCCAAGACTATTCTCTTGTGAGAATAGTCTCGTCAAGACTATTCTCTATTCTTGTGAGAAGGGTCTTGGGTAGAGGAGATGATTGGGCACAAATGACAAGCTACCCTTTGCACTCATGAAAGATAATGATCCAAGTCATCCATATCAAGCCATACTCATGAATACACCACATGGAGTAGAGTGACATTGGACTAAATTAACCATCACATGATTTGGGAGTGTGGCTTTAATGAAATTGGGGTGGCTTTAACAAGTCCTTATATATATATATATACACACACATATTCAACATGTCATCATAAACATACCTACCATAGCAATTTCATTGCCTGTTCTTGAGGCTGAGTTCATTGTAAGGCCCTCGAACAGACACCTGCTGGAAACTGCTTGACCGTGTTCAGAAATTCAGCATCAGACCTCTCAAAACCGTCATTGTTGCGTGAACAGTACAGAAGAGTCTCTACCATCCGAGTGTGGTTGAGGATACCTACATTCAAACAAGCTTTCGCTCCTTGACGCTGGTGTGGAGACTTTGTTGGAGGTTAGGGTTAACTATTTGCTTGATCGGGAGTTGCAAAGAAATCCATTCCGTTTCATTCCTCTGCAAAACAAGTGCTCGGAGTCCTTTCCGTGATTTGAGTGAAGAGAATGGAATCAGCAACCATGAGGCAGGTGCAGTACTCCACGTACCACGGCGGCAGTAAGACACTGGAGGCAAGCTTCTTTCAATGGTTACACCCTGCTTTGCAATTTATCCTCAATTAAATTGGGTAGACATACTTCGGCGCGATTTTGTACGTCAATGCATACATTTCAGAACATGCTAGGTGGAATATCGTTGCATTGTGTTGATTTGTGACGTCTATCATGGCGCTTAATCTTATGCGGAGGAACGTGCGGAATGCTGAGAATGTAGCGATTGTTGGGGTGGCAGTGCGTGGAGGTACCAATTCCGAAGCCCAAGGCGGGCGAGCTGCTGGTGAAGGTGGAGGCGATCAGCGTCAATCCGGTGGACTGGCGTATCCAGGATGGCTTTATGAAGCACATTCTTCCTCCCAAGTTCCCATTTGTCCCTGGCACTGATGTTGCAGGTGAGGTCGTTACTTTGGGCCCTGGCGTCACGGGATTCGACCTCGGCAACAAGTTCGTTGCGTACATCCACATTCTAGTGAGCCTCCAATTTGCGAACCGAGTCCGTCACTCATTGTAGATGCACCCAAAACACATCAGCTTCAGCATGTGCTCTTCTCGCATGCATTGGAATCGAGTCTATGAATATGGTGAGGTATTTTTCTATTTATTGACGGTGATATAAGCAGAAGGGGGGAGGATTTGCGGAGTACGCTGTCGCATCGGCATCAAGAACAGTAGTGCCGCCACCAGGGGTATCAGCATCGGAAGGCGCATCGGCCGTGGTGGCTGGTTACACAGCGCTTCAAAGTGCCCGGCAAATGGGCATCAAGAGCTTCGCAGGCGGCAGCGAGCACCTCAACGTTCTGATTGTCGGCGCGTCGGGGGGCGTGGGCATCATCCTCCTTCAGCTCGTAAAGCTGGCGGGGGATCGCAGCATGGAGCTAATGAGGAACCTGGCAGCCGACGAGGTGCTAGACTACCGAACTCCTCAAGGCGCAACCTACACCAGTCCCTCAGGAAGAAAATACCACATCGTCCTGAACTGCGCCCACTTTGTCCCCTTGTCCAACTTCGCCGCGGAGCTGCAACCTGATGCAAAAGTGCTAGACATGACGCCCACCTGGGCTAGCATCATCGCCGCCATGTTCAACAGAATATCGATGCGAAGCCCTCATAGATTCGAAAACTTCTACATGATGGATAATGGGGAGGATTTGGAGACTATTGTCGAGCTGATGCGAGCGGGGAAAGTGAAGGCAATGGTGGATTCCATCTTCCCGCTTTGCAAAGCGGACGACGCGTGGGATCACAGCATGCAGCGGCGGTGCACCGGTAAAGTCATAGTGTGCTCATGTCTATGGGGAATCAGTGGGTCACGCAGCATGAGTTCCTGCAGCTGCTTCACCTGAAGCTTTACCTCAAAGGTGCTCTCCATGCAACCCTAATCCCTGAACCCTATTCATTCCTTTCCAAGGTTTGGGTCTTCATGTGCTCTTGTTGCACTTCCAATTCCACATGTTGCACTCTGTGTGCCACCAAATTCCCTGACACTTCATCATTCTCTTCTAGTTCACCTGGAACTTGCTTCTTAAACTTTCGCTCTTGTTTGATTTTTGCATAGGAAAGCTTCTAATGGACTTGAACATAAGTGAGCATTTAACCTAAATAAGTCCTTTTTTTTGTATGAAATTCATACCAATGCAGTACTTTATTATCTTGTATTTATTTTTTTTTCTCAGTGTTTTGTATAATTGAACATTGAAATAAGTTCTTTATTGAAATTCAAGTATACTAGGAAATTAAGAAAATATAAATTTTTGATTTTGCAAAACAACAAGTTTGTAGAATTAATTTTACTATATAATATATATATATTTAAGTAATTTCATTGCAAAGAATTTGTAAATTGCTTTGATCATGAAATTCTAATATTTTTTTGAGGTATTGCAAATGTCACCATAGTTATTGCTATTGCCACCGCAATCTACAATCCATCATATGCCACCATATTTTTTGCCATTACCACCTAAACTTGTTATACACCACATGACATCCTTTATCAATGCTATTTTAAGAAGTATAATTTATTTATTGTTTATTTGTACTTATAACTATATTTCAAAAGTTTTGAAATAATAATATTATTTAAAATAAAAATTCCAATTTATAAATAATAGTTATAAAATTTATAAATATTAATAAAAAATATCAAAAATAACATAAAACTAAAACTAAAACAAATATTGAACACACAAGGTGTTGTAACAATAGCAAAAGCTATAGTAGCATTAGTATTAGCCTTTTTCTAAAACAACCATATTCATATTCTTTAATTTAGTCATTTTTACATGTCTTTCAAATTAATTCAAACATTATGTGACTATTTGCTAAAAATAATAATAAAAAGTAAAAACTATAGAAGTTATATTTTATTTAGATTTTTAAAAAATAAATAAACTTGCTCTTAATAATATAACATGCAAAACATTCATATGAAATAATCTACTTGAACAATTCAAAGATTCATTTTATTTTAATATGTATTTATTACTAAAAAAAATTAAATTTTTATAAATAAATAAGATAATAAAGTTCAATAATAAGCTATTCAATTTCTATCTTAAAAAAATAAAAGAAAAAAATAGTTATATCAAAATTTGTGTATATTTATAATAATAATTATAGCTTGTGAATATAATATATAAGGTCATTTGGAACTAGTGTTTAAATTTTTTTCTCTCAAAAGTATATTAAATATAAGATATATATGTATATTAAATAATTTTAAATAAATTAATCATTGGCATATAAAAACAAATTTTACATTAAAATCTTTGATAGTTTTATGGAAATTTTGAAAATTACATATTAAATTTAAAGATATAAATTTAATTACTATAATTATATTATTTTATAAAAAATAGTAACCTATAATAGTAATTTTTGTAATATTTATTCAAATATGTTTCAAATTTATTAAAGATTTAAAGCAATCTACAAATACCAATACTATAAATGTGTCTACATACATATAATAAATATTTCTTTACTTTATTTTGAAATTTATTAATTTTACTAAAAATATTACATATGAAATATGTATTCAATATTTTATAAATTTTTTTAGATGTTGTAGTCCTTTTAATAATAAAAAATACTTATTGAGATATATATTTTTTAAATAATATATCTATGTGCAACTGAGAATGAAAAAAGAATATCAAATAGAAGTATAAGTTAAAATTTTAAAAATATTAGAATAACTATTTTAATTATAAAAAATTAAATATTCTTTAATAAAATAATAATAATAATAATAATAATAATAATAATAAGACTAAAATAGCTTCAATATGGTTTCTATATATACTAATTAACAAAAAGACAATATGGAAGCTTTCTACAAATTTATAGGCTTCTATATCAAATGTACAAGTTAAAAGTTGCTTTTGAAGTTTTTCACATGATGTGGCATCAGGTGCCAAATTTGGTCTAATATATGTAATATATTTTGGTTTAGTGGTTTTTCATCTATTTAAATTTTTTGTTGATTGACTTTATTAGTGTCAACTAAGATTTGAAGACTTAAGTTAAAAAAACCTCCTTAACTTGATATTCTTGTCAAATCAAGTCTTATGAGTGATTTTAGAGAGAAAAAACTTGTACTGTAAGGGTTTGCTTGGCCATGGTGATTTAGCCATTTAATAAAGCTTTAGGATTTTTTTTGTTCATACTTACCTTCTTAAATTCTTCCTTTATGATATAAGAGGTAACTTGATCTAATTGTATGTAGATTCATCATTTTTTACTTAAGAAGAAAGCTCATCTCTTCAACCTGTGGTATAATAGATTGAAATTTAAAAATAATAATAATAATAATAATAATAATAATAACAATAATAATCTAATATTTTTAGTATTATATTTTATAAATTTTTATTTAAATTACTAATATATATACAAATTTGAATAGAATTTAGAATAAGAAGTTGTTGGCTTAATGGATTATTTGAGCTTGAGAGTATTGTCTTTTAGAATAGATACCCAACTATGTAGTGGTTCAAGGCGGATATTGAAAGAATGTTAGGATGGAGGTTTTGGAATCAAGTAGGATTTTTTTTGCTAGAATTTTCAAGATGGAAGATTGAGTACTAGTTTGGGATTTTTTATGCCACTTTTTTATTTTTATTTTTTCTATTGATATTTTTTAAAAAATAGATCTAATTTTGAGCTTTCCAACAAGCTATAGAACATAAGAAATAAAGCTATGAAGAAAGAGATTTAAGCAAATTTGTAGAAGAAAGTTACTAGAATTTTTAAGCAGCAAATTTCAAGATTGGTTTGAGATTTTTTATGCCATATATTGGATTTTTTTTTTATTCTCATTGAGCTAAATTTTACTAAGATTGAATTAAAAATAAATAAATTATAGATATTTTAGTGAAAAAGGATTTAGATTTGACATTAGAGTTAGAAATTGGATGCATCTTAGTGTAAGAAAGAAATTAATCTATAAATTATATCTAGCCTTTGAATTGCCTTTTATATTTGATTTCATTTGGGACAACATTTTGCCTTCTTACAATCTACTTGTGACTAATGATCCTATGTTCTCTTGAAGAGGCTTGCCCTCTTGACAAAAATTTGGTACTTCTACTCAGAGCATTCTTGGAATAATTGGGAGTATAAGTGAAGCACAATGGAATTATGGAGCTAAGATTCAAGCTTGAAGCATGAAGAAGAGTTCATGAGTTAAAAAGATGGAAGTGAAAGATTTTTGATATTTGAAGATGATGGGTGATTTTAGAGGGGCTGGTACAAATAATATTGAGGGAGTAAGTACCAAGTATTTGCTCTTGGCTCTGAATATGTTCATGAAGAGACAACAAAAGATATGATCAAGAAAAAAAGATGTGACGAAGATATTATAAGGCATGGACAACAAGCATATGAGGTTTGATAGAAAGAACATCACTAAGCTTTTATAAGCATATATCAAAAAGATGGAGGTATATTAAGTTCCAAAGTTTCATTGTATTCTTAGTTTTGAATTGGCATGCATTCTTGAAATTAGAAAGAGAGTGAAGGATTTTCACGGAAATAATTTAGAAACTTGGAGTGACTTTGAAGAGAGATTAAGATATAAATTTTTTGATGAAGATTTGGATAGAGGTACAAAGAGGTTGTTTTTGGAATAGGTTGAACAATAATCAAAGAAGTTTATAGCCTCTAATAAGTTGCTTAGGAAATTTTAAAAAAAAACTTTCAACTCTCATATTCATAGAGACTTTTATTAGATGCAAAGAAGATCAAGCTCTTCTTACAAGTAATAGATGAAGTACTAAGAGATATGGTTTTTATCCTCTTAGTTGATAACTCCTCTAAGAAATATTTAACTAATAAGTAGAGGAGAGTGAAGGATGCAGTCCTATTAGTGATCAAGTAATAGTAGATGAAAATAAAAAGAGAGATTTTGAAGCATGAAGGTCTATCATCTATAATACCAATTATTCTATTGTCTAGTCATATCTATTTCAATCTAAGAGATATATAAGACTTTTTTCAAAGATATCCTTGAGAAGTTAGTTAAAGGCATGAAAGAATTGAAAATAGAGATAAGTGAGTTGAAAGAAAAGCAAAAAGATTTTTCTATGTGTGTATCAGAGAGATCAAAGGAATTTTTAAGAAGTGCATGTATTGTAATAGTTTTGAATATGAAAAGAAAGATTGCTTCAATTATGATGAGGACTTGGAAAAAGAAGTTATCTTCTTTAACGAAGATAGACTTACATTCACTGCTACGGAACAATCTTTAGAACTCAATTTTAGAAGAAGAGGTATAAAAAATCTTATAGTAGAATTTTTTGGAAGAATAAGTGGATTACATGTGAGAGAGGCCAAGTCTTATCTCATTGAAGTAGAGATTGGAGGCATAGTAACTACCTTGAAGCCACCAAAAGAGGCTTTGACCAAAGGTGTGAAGCTATTAGGAAGGCAACAAATTGAAATGACCTACTTGATGCTATTAGTATCAAATTGTTTTTAAGTAGTTATAAAGATTTGAAAGATCAAGATGCTATTGTAGAAGAAAAGAAGACTACATCCTTTCAAGAAGATGTGACAATGCTCTCCAATAAGAAGAAGTAATCAAAAGATAATGAGTCTATTAAAAGATGAAAAAGTCCTTCCTATCAAAAAGCTCAAGCAATGCCTTCATCTCAACCAAAGACCAGAATTGGAACTTAAGACAATCGAGCAAAAGACAAGGAAAAAAAAAAAAAAAAAAAAAAAAAAACTCAAATAAGCTTAAAAGTAAAGATCCTTCCTCTAAATTTCAATTGGACATCAAAAGCTCTATTGATATGAAGGATATTTTTGAAGAAAAAATTCTTGATGTAAGAATTGAGTTCATCTTAAAGAAGGCACTTGGCATTGCAAAAAAGAACTTCTATGAGCTTATCATTGATGTCATCAAGCAAAGGAGGCAAATGGTAGTGGAGGCGGTTATGGTAAAAGTATTGGATTCCTATTTGACAAAGGAAGAGGACCAAGAAATACGGAAAGTTTTTTTTTCAAATTTATGCACTATATTTGAGGAGATGCCACTTAAAAGAAAGGAGGTGATTATTCAAGGCCATGATAGAGGCAAAAATTAAAGAAAAGCAAGGAGCAACAAATAAATGGAGTATGGTATAGATATAAGTGAGGTAAATAGGTTTAATTGTTTTTTTTACATGAGGTTTGAGGATTAAAGGATGAGTGCTCAATTTGCATATTTTTTTTGGATTAGAACTACTATAGAGGTTCAAGTGAAATTAAGAGACCTAAAGGAACATACCTTCGTGCTTATTGATCATGGATTGGAAATTAATATTATGTCAAGGAAGATTTATGAGATAGACAAATAGCTCATTAATGTTGACTATGGATGGATGTTGAGGGCCGTCAATAATAAGTGAGGTAATTTGTATGGGACATATCTAGGAGTTTGAACAAGGATTGAGGATGTAGAGGGAGAGCAAAATTTCTTTATATAAAACTTTGATATTTACCTTCTATCATGATTATAAAGATAGAGACCAAGATTTTAGATGATGGCTCTCATTATGTAAGAATTAAGGACTATAATAGAAAAAAATTAGTACAATTCCTTATAATAAGACCAAATCATGAATAAAATAATGAACTATTGAAAGAAGCTCTTTTGAAGGCCAATGAGGAGCTTTTGGATATCTAAAGAATACTCCGATAGCATCGGGGTGTAAAGATGCAAGTAATTCTTTTATCCATATATTTAACAATATAGATAGTTTTGAGTGTGGATTTTTGGATTTGATAACTTCGAGGATTTTTAGATTTTAAAAGATTAGAGGTTTAGGAGGTGGATGTCGTGATGTAATACAACTATATAGTGAAATTATAATCAAAGTTTAATTTCTAATTAATATCTAATTATCTTAATTCAATTATAATTTGAGGTATCTAAACATGGTTTTTATAAAAGCCTTTTATATTATTTTCTTGTCTTAATAGTTAGTAGATTGAAGGTTAGTTAGTAATTTTACCTTCTAGGTTGTAGTGACTCTTTTATTACCTTAGAAAGACCATAAATTAATAAAATCAGGTTTGAAGAGGTAAATAATTAGTATAGTTGGTACTAGGATTAAGTTGAAAATAGGATTGGACTAAAAATCCTTAAGATAGGATAGATTGATACCCGAGGGTCGACCATTTGTGAGACCGGGTCGAAATCAGACCTCTAGCCACTAAAATGACAGTCTAGGGCCAATTAGGGTTTCATTCAAAGATCAAAGGTTAGGATTTGAGAGCTAGCTTGAAGTTCTTTCCACAGACATAAGAATTGTTTTGAAAGGATTTTGGAAGATTTAACAATTATTGTTCAAAGTTAGGGTTTCTATTAGTGATTTGGATTTTATATAATATAATTAGAGCTAGAAATTTTGGCTAGTTTGTGCAATTGGCGTTACATCTACAATTGAAAATTTGACACTATTTGGATTATTAGGTGTGCTAAGTGTATACAAAATTTTGTGATAATCTAAAGGCGTGGTTTAGAGATATGTAGTTTTTAGCACAAGAAGATTTTAAAAAGTGGTAGTTTGAAGTTGGGTAGGTTTTCTATGATATCTGAAGATCTATTAGTTGGATTAAAGTGAAAATTGGCATGGTGTTGGAAGACTTAAAGATCAAGCTACACACCAGTTTTGAGTTAAAGTGAATGGTTGGAAAGGGAGAAATCAATGCTGGGATTTCTGCTTCACTTTTCAAGTTAGCGGCCGAGTGACATTGCAATTTTTGGAGGTTTTCTCACAATTTGTAAGTTGAATTGGGCTAAAAATTCTTGAGCATATAGAAGACTTGCATTGAAAATTGTATGAAAAATTCCACATCAAGAAGACGATCGGATTGGATGTTATAGCTTATTAAAGCTCACTGATTAGAATTGGGATTTACAAGAAAAATTTAAATTGCTTAAATATGAAAGTAACAAGATAATTGAGATTTATGTATGGTTAAGACTACTAAGAAGAGTGTTTTAAGCACTTTTGAATTGAAATTCAGATTATATTCTTCTGGTATGGATGAAATCTATTAGGGTTTCTTAGCTACTTATAAAATATAATCTCACCTTCCATAGCTAAGTACTTAGTGCATTCCTGAGCAAAACAACACGTAATATGACATAAGTCGTGAATCCAACGTGAAATTTTGGGGTGGAAGGTATTGGATTATATTTGTGGTTATTTAAAATTGATGGCACAAAAAAAAAAAAATGTTGAATTTAGACTTTTTGATGGAGCTTTGGTTGGAGCTTCAAGTGGATCTTCAAGCGCAACTTCAAGTGGATCTTCAAGTGCAACTTCAAGTAGAATTTCTATTAGTGAACAAGGTATGTACCTTGATCCAAACATTACAAATATGTTTCAAGCATTTACATTATTTATGCAACAGCAATAGGGCAATAATTGCAAAGAGGCTTTGGCAATCAAAGCATTGCAAGCAGTAGTTAACAAGGTTGACCAATTTGATGGGAGGGATATTTCTAAATATTTAAGATGTTATGTGCGAGAAATAGAATCGAATCATGTTTTTGAAAAGGAAATGATTTAATTATTTGACCTTGCTATGGTATCAAAGATAAGAGAGCATATAAGATCTATTATGGGGTAATTCCGAAGTTCATGGAAGGTATTTTTACATGCATTAAATGATGAATATTTTTTGGAAGATACTGTCATGGACATACACATATAAGTTAGTAATTACATGTATAAATAGGTAGAAGTAAGTAAAAGTAGATAAAATTTAGTTAATTCTATAGTATTTGGTATAGAAGCTTTTTAGAAGCTTCATAGAAGTTGCTTAGACTTTATAGGTATCTTTAATTGACTTTTTAGGATTAAAAATATGGTCAATAAGTTGGCCATGTGCCACACATATTGTTAGCTTGAAGACCAAGCTAACTATGTGGTCTACACATAGAAAAACTTGCCTTGTAAGTCAAGACATATGTCTTACAAAGTCAAGACATATTGGAGGTCCTATAAAATATTGCCATGTAGTCCCTAGTTAGATAGTATATATAGAGATAAGAGTGAAGCCTTCTTCACTCTTGTCAACTCCTTTCTTGCTTCTAGTCTAGTTTCAAGGGTCTCTAATTTTCTTGTCTTTTGGCAATAGCCATTCTAGTTTCTTTTTTAATATACATATCAAGTTATTTCTATTTTGTCATCTTTCTTTAAGAGAAGTCTCACTTGTTTATTTGTCTTTATCATGTTCTTGTCCTTGACAGATTGACAAGACTACACTTACAATATCAGAGCTTTGTCTAATCTTGATTAAGAATGGATTATCTTTTTTTCTTAGTAAGACATCAGCATATTAGAAGTTGTGGATTACCCTCTTCTAAACTGATATTGTTATTATATAGAATAGATATTAGTTCATTTTTGTAAGATATTGGTAAAATAGATGAATAGTCCATAGAACAATCAGTTCAGAGAGATGGATGGTTGATTTAGTTATTAAAAGTAGTTATTATAGGATTATGATATCGTATGGCGTGATTTGCTATCTGGGAATACACACGGTATCTAACTATAGAGAGTGTACCTTAAACCTTTATATGATTCTTTTCTTCGCTTCCAAAACTCCTTTATTTTTGTATAAAACTCCAAATATAACAAAATCCCTTCAAAACATAATTTTCCCGCTAAGGGTTTTCTCACCCCGAACTTTAGAAAATCATAACTATTGATCTAACCGTTCAGTTTATTTCAAATTTACAAGATACGTAGAATTTACTCTTAAATTTTACCACAAAAAAACCCAACCGCAAATTTACTCCCGATCTTTTGGCATCTAAGAAATCCTAGCAGACACTCCAAACCCTAATTTATAAGCACCCAAAAAACTATTTTCCTTATATCTCAAAAATCCGAACTCTAAATGTCATAAAACTTATGCACAAAGTTTATTCACATGCAATTACACATGCCTTGAAATTTTGAGCCAAAACCTTGTCAAAGTGCTCAAGATATAGCTCAAGAGACAAACACTAGTAAATCGGTTTACTTACTACCATTAGATTACATGCGCTGACTTCAAAATCCAATAACTCCTTTATCTAAACTTATAATCCAGTAAGCAGTATGTGAAAAGTATAGCCGCAAAACTGCTCTCTCCAGTCGCAGTCGCCGATCCTTAATTGCCATCCGTACGCGTCCGTTATGCCCAAAAGAGTGATAGTAGGTCCAAAACTAACATCTTAACTTTGAGTGCCTATAACTTCTTCATAAAAACCCCAAATGACACAAAACTTGCACCAAGACTTTAATCCAAAATCTAAACCTTCTGACCCTAGCCTTCAAAGTTCGAATGGGCTCGAGAAACTAACCCTAATCCCTAATATGGCCTCCAGCAGCCTCCTCAAAGTCCATTGGTCATGATTTTTGACCAATAAGAATAGAGATTTTCATTATTCATCTCCATGCATCTATATTGGTGCCCTAATTACTCCCTTTTCTACCAAAATCCTTCTTCAATCCTTTTTCTTATAAGATTTAGATAATTTATGCTCTAAATACCAAATAAAAGAACCAAAAGAAGTTTTCAAAGGTCACCAATGTCTAACAAAGGTGATTCTAAATATTTAGAAGTTATTATCAATCAAAACCAATCTTAAAAGCCACTATCAAAAGTAAATTAAAGTTATACAAATTCTATAGTAATCTTTTTAAATAACCTCTTCTCAAAGTAATTATCAAATTATATTCTGCAACCAACTAAAATCTACTAATATGGCTCTTACCATGTTATTTAGTAAATTATATATTAAGTACATAATTATATTATTTTTATATTATAGCTGAACTACAACACAACAACGATATGCCTATAAAGTTGTGAACAACTTAGTGTCTCAATCTGTTCCCGCTCCTGAAACTGTTTCATTAAGATTTTACATAAAATTCTATTAGTCTTTTCCATTTGTCCATTGGTTCTAGAATGATACGGTGTAGTCTTATGATATTTTATCTCATATTTAATCGTAAGTGCTTCGATTGTACTATTTATAAAATGAGTTCATCGACCACTAACCACTTCTCGTAGACAACCGAACCGTATAATAATATTTTCATACAAAAAAGTTGCTATTATACTTGCACTATCGATTTTCGTAGCTATGGCTTCAATCCATTTTGTTACATAATCTGTTGCTACCAGTATATACCATTTTTGTCCATTTCTCGAGGCTGATGTAATTTGTCCTAATAAATTAATTTTCTATTTTTCAAAAGGTGCTTGAGCCAGAATTGGTACCAATAGCATTGTTGAAGTTCCAGTAGGTCGACCCATTCTCTGACATGGGTCACAATGACGGACGAATTGGTGGGCATCTGCAAACATTGCTAGCCACCAATAACCAACTTGTAAAGCTTTACGAGCCGTGTTGTCTCCTGCAAAATATCCACCACAACCTTCCAATATGGTACGTATTTTAGTCTGATAAATACAGCGGCGCAAAACTCCATCCTTGCCTTATTTATATAAAGCTTCACCATTGTATAAGGTGCACATTTTAATATTAAGCATCATTTAAGCTTTTCATTGAAATTAGATGGGAAGGTTTGAAATATCAAGTACTGAATTATTTCACTATATTCTCAAGTAATTACATCTATCGCAAACAGTTCTGCATCAGATAGTGCATCATTAATGGGTTCATTACCTAATATATTAGATAACCGAGATAAATGGTCCGCATTGGAATGTGATTTTCTTAGACTTACGTGAATAGTAAAGTCAAATTCTTGCAAGAGTAAATCCATCGTGCAATACGACCACTCAATTGAGGCTTATTAATCATATATTTTAAAGCATCATGGTCGACATGAAAAACAAATTTATAGCAAAGAAGATAATGTCAAAACTTTTGTACGAAATAAATCATCTCCAATGCTTCTCGTTCGGTTGTTGTATAATTTCTTTCACCTGCTACCAATTAAAGACTTACATAATAAATAAGGTGATCAAAACCCCGAACATCTTTCTGGCTTAGCACAGAACCAATCACAACATTAGATGCATCCACATAAACTTGGAATGATTTTGTCCAACAAGGTGCCACCAATATTGGTGCTGAAACTAATTTCTATTTCAATGTTTTGAATGCAATTGTATATTCCTTTGTCCAAAATGGATTAGTCCCATTAGTTGGTAGTTTCTTCAAGAGATTTGTCAAGGAAAGATATATAACTGCGAATAGATAGATAAATCATCGATAATAACTAACATGGCCGACAAATGCTCAAACACTCGTAACAATGTCTAGTTGCTTTAATTCTACTATAATCTTTATTTTATCTGGATCTGTAGCAATGCTTGCCATCGAAACTATATGATCCAACAGTTTACTAGAAGGCACAGCAAATTGGTATTTTTCTGAATTTAAAGAAATTTCATATTTGGCACATTGATTCAGACATTGACCTAGATATTCTAAATCCTTGGCTCTCATACTAAATGTACAAAAATCATCTAGAAATATTTCCATTGAAATTTGTAGATAATCTTAGAACGCATGCATCATTATCTTTTGAAATGTATCTAGTGCATTGCAAAGCCCAAACGGCATAATCTTATAGGCAAAGATCCCCCAATCCGTAGTAAAAGTAGTTTTTAACTAGTCTTCTTTTGCAATTTTAACTTGATTATAACCGAAGAATCCATCAAGAAATGAATAACATTCATGTCCAGTGATGATATCTAATATACTATCTGTGAATGGTAAAGAAAAATAATCCTTCTTGATAGCCTCATTTAATTTGTGGAAATCTTGATAGATGCAAAATTTTCTATTCTTTTTTGATACCATAACAATTAATGAAATCCATTCACTAAAAGGAACTAGATAGATAAATCCAACTTCTAAGAGTTTATCCAATTCTTCTTTTACCATAAGTGAGTATTTTGGATTAAATTAATGTTGTCTTTAACATACTGGTATAGTGTTCTCCTCCAATATAATTTGATGTTCACAAACTTCAGCTGGAATTCCTTTCAAATCTGCATATGACCATGCGAAAGTAGTTTTATGTATTAAAAAGTAATCTACCCAAGTTTCTTTCTCCTTACCTTTTATACTGTCATAAATCTAAATGATTTGGAGAGCCTCTCATGTACCTAAATTAATTGGTTCACATCGTAGAATTTCAGGAGTCTCTGAAATAATGTTCTGCTCAATTTCAGAATCTTTCATAAAATCTAACAAATTAGAACTTTTTAACTCGAGTTCCATAGCACTAACATGATTAACATCCTGTCTATTCATCCAATATGCAACCATATAATCAGAATCGTCAATAACATCTAGAGAAACTAAGTACTCTGTGTCAAGGACAAGAACTCGATGAAAAAAATAATTCAGACAAGTGAGCCTTTACTCAAAGAGAGGTAACAAAATATATATAAACAAGTATATATATTGAAAGAGAAACTGGAATGGCTATTGCCAAAAGACAAGAAAACTAGAGACCCTTGAAACTAGACTAGAAGCAAGAAAGGAGTTGACAAGAGTGAAGAAGCCTTCACTCTTGTCTCTATATATACTATCTAAGTAGGAGCTACGTGGCGACGTTCTATAGGACTTTCAATATGTGTTAACTTTGTAGGACACATGCCTTGACTTACAAGGCAAGTTTTTCTACGTGTGGGTCACATAGTTAGCTTGATCTTCAAGCTAACAACATGTGTGGCACATGGCCAACTTGTTGACCACGTTTCTAATCCAAAAAGTCAACTAAAGACACCTATGTAGTCAAAGCATCATCTAGGAAGCTTCTAAGAAGCTACTATATTAAATATTATAGAATTAACTTACTTTTACTTACTTTTACTTACTTCTACCTATTTATATATGTAAATATTAGCTTACATGATTATGGCCGTGAAATTACCCCCCCCTTCTAGAGACGAGTTCCACGAAGAGCGGTCATCATATGTTGAGAAAATCTATGATGCGACGAATTATATTCGCCACATACTCTGATCTTTGTTCTCTTCGAAGATGATTGATAGGACCTCTCAACCATCGGTAGTGTCCCATACTAGGGCGGAAAGACCACCCAGTTATTTGATCATTGTTGAGGCCTTCGTAACTTCCTTCGAATAGAATATTTGGAACACCATCAGGAGTTGTTCCTACCTCTAGAAAATCACCAAACATCGGGAGTCCCTTTCCAAATCGTGATACCAAACGCGTTGTATCTCACCATCTATTCGAGGAAAAACATGTCTTTCTTGAGAATCTTCATCTCGATTGCGTCGTCTTGAAGGTTGTGACAAATATAATGTCTCATCCGCTAGGTCAGCAAATGAAGGCTCTTGAGTTGAATCCGCTGGTTGTTGGTTTTCCATCTCCTGAGCGCCACTACTACAATGAAGCTACGAACAAGAATTCAAAGTAGAATGTTATCTTGCCTAGATGTTGTTTCTTTTATAAAAAAGGTTTTCATCTTGATTTTGATGGATGTCGTCGATGAAAAGCCTCCACCGCCTTTGCTACATTTACAAGATTCTTTATTAGCTCCCATGTGCGTTCACTAATACCATATCCGTGCCAATGGACAAGATATTCTAATTTATTTCTGCGTCGCCTTGAATCTAAGACTTCTTCTACTTCAAACTCTTCATTATTGTCTACTTCTATAGGAGGAGGTGGAGCTTGTCTTCTTCTTGGTATGTCCACTGTCTTGTATGATTCAAGAAGAGACACGTGGAATATTAGATGGATTTTCATTGATTTTGGTAGATATAAACGATATGCAACTGGATTGATTTAAGCAGAAATAGAAAATGGTCCAAGCCTTCGATAGTCCAACTTATCATAAAGACGAGTGGTCTAGATATTGGAATGAAGTAACCATACCTTATCACCCATGTGGAATAGTGATTATTCCTTTCAATAGACATCCACATTGATCTTTTGTTGTTCTTGAGCTTCTTTTAATTGCGCCTTGATCATTGCATGTAGCTCTGACAAATGAATTGCTAAATCTTTCGCAGAAAGATTATCAACTTTTGAAACGTCGAAAGTATCAAGTCATGGATGATAACCATAATTAGCAAAGAAAGGTGTTTATTTTGTAGAAGAGTGTACCATTGTCGTATTACATGCTTTCTTGCTCGAGAACGCGTCAGGCGTCTAGCTGTAGAAGGTAGTATGGAGATTCACCGATAGTCAAGCAGTCTATCAGTTTTTGACTGTTGGAATATAAACGACTGCAACAATGTACCGTAAATCTATACGGATGCTCTTCGACTGCTTGTCGAAGTCCTTTTTGCCCCAGTCGGTAGGTCTCTAGACGTTACAGAGAACCCCGAACAATCCAAACTGTTAATCTTCAATACCGCTTTGTACTTACGATCTTGTATCCACTGACTGTCTTGTTAGATTAACCCAATAAATTTCATTCACTCCGCATACTCAATGCTATAGACACCCTTTTAATCCTTCAATCACAGACGTAACTCGATTTCACAAAACAGTCAAGAGTATTCAAACCCACTTCATTGAAAATCCCGATTCACCATTACAATACTGACTTCAGCAACGATTGTCTCAGTCTTCCCAAAACTCTACGAAGAAAAAAATCCAAATTCTATGTCTTTCCTTCCCCGACCCGAAGCATGAAGCTCCTCTCTCTAATCCCCTTGATTTCTAAAAAACGTCCAATGAAAACCGAACTAGTAACCTTGCAAAAGTTTTTTTCTGCTCCCTCGATTCCCCTTCAAACTTATTCTCTCCCTAACCTTATCCTCTTGAATTCCTTCAATCTTCCATCTTGGATCCAAAATTGGCTCCCGCCGTCAGAGCTTAGATCCGAAATTGGCTCACGTCATCAAGGCCTTCTCCTCCATTTTTACCTTTAAGAGATCCATTTACCGTAAACAACGTTCCCTGAAACGGCACAGAGAAGAGGACAGCCTGAAACAAAATCGAAACCCCGTACTCGGGTCCATATTGAGTCGCCCGACCAATTCAGGTCCCATATTGGGAAAGATGCCCGTAGTAATCTGGATGTTCGCATAATTGGGTCAAATTGGTCCTCACGTCAGATTGGCTAAGACCCGTAGTAAGACTTGGATTTCTCGTAATTAGATTGCATTGGGTTGACCGGCCAATTCAGGTCTCATATTGGATAAGAGTCCAGTAGTAACCTGGATTGGATTCTCGAAATTGGATCCAATTGGCTCTTCGAACCCGTCGTGTGAATTGGTCCTTCTCTTCCTGCTGACTCCTGTTATTGGAATTGAATGGAGTATTTCAGTATGCCCCGGTTGACTGTAACAGGGTGACTGAACCTGGCCACTCAGTATTTGTACAAGAGTTGGTCGTTGCTCCCAATATTCGAGGTAACTGAATATTAATAAAATTCCCTTTTTTTTTTTATTTTCACTGTATACTTGTGTTACAACACGACATCCACTCCCTCTGAACCTGTGCATCCTCCGGTATGCACCAATTTACCCAATTGCTGTTTGCTTCAGAATATATCCTCTACGTCTTTGTCCAGTTTGTCTTCGTCACCTTCATTATCCAAATCACTTTCATCTTCTTGCTGCGGAATCTCTATGCCTTCATTAAGGTCTTCCATATTCATCTCTGCGTGTCTTTGTTTAAATATTTTTACTCGCTTCTCTGCAATTGGTATTTTCAATTTTGTACCATCTAACTCCCGTAATGAGTAAGTCACATTATCAGGAACAGTTGTTACCACATATGGTTCAAACAAACGTTTTGAGAATTTCCACAAAGTACTATGTTGATTATCCAGACTATTGTCATAAACAAGTACCCAGTCACCTTCCTCGACTGCTTTTGGTCTCAATCGATGTTGCTTATCGAATCGCGCCTTGTTTTGTAACCTTGCTCTTTTTAACCTTCCCAATGCTATCTGGACATCTTCCGTTCTTTGCTCCAATTGTCGAATCCTAATAGCCAGAAGTTCTTCTCTTGTAAATCCATCTTCCCATGGTAGCATACTCCAAGTACCTTTTCTTCAATCGGCATAATCGGTTTTTGACCTGTCATAAGTTCTACTGGCATATATCCTATCACCGAGCTATGTGTTGTTCGATCAGCCCATAATGCAAATGACAAAAGCCGTGGCCACTCTTTAACTTTCCCATTATAAGCTTTAATCAATGCTTTCACAATCGGTGGGTGACCACGTTCACTTTTTGCATTCCCTTCTGGATTATAAGTAGTAGTCAGTGATAGTTTAACTCCACATCTTTCAAAGAACTTACGAGCTTCTTGTGCATTTAATTCTCCACGATCTGCAGTGATTTTTCCTACGCACCCGTAACGGCAAATGACATCTTCAAGCAAAAACCTACAAATCTCCTCTGTAGATTTTGTCCTCAATGCTCTTCCTTCTACTTGATTTGATAAATCTTCACAAGCTAAAATCAAATATCTCATCTATCATAACCCAACCGGCATAATAACCAAATCAACAACCCATTTAAAATGAATAGCCAGAGGATACATAGGATGAAGACCATCTCGATGTCGGATATTAGAATACGATTGACAGATTTCACATGACTCTACAAATGAGAGCACATCTCGATACATATTTTTCCACCAATATCGTTCCTTGAGTTTAGCAAAAGTAGTCCAGATTCCTCTATGCCCTGCCCATAAACTATCATGAAACTCCTTTAATAATTTTAGTTTTTCTTCCCTTTTGCCTATCACTCGTTGTGGCATCCCAATTCCTTTCTTTGGTCTCTTCCATAAGAATCCATCTCAAAGTAAAAATCCATATGTTTTTTTTTTTATTTGTTTGAATTTTTTTGTAGACCAATTCCCATGCTTAGTCAAGGTATTCAAATAATGACCAATATCCAATAATTCTCCTTCATAAGATTCTTCAAGAAATAGCTTGTCTTCTTTGTTGAGATTTGATATTGAATAGAATTTCAATCCGACATCATCAATGTCTTCAACCATTTCGTCCTCCCTCTCGTATCTTGCTTGAGATAGCATGTCTGCTACTAAATTGTCCTTCCCAGTGATATGCTTAAATTCTGGATTTAGTGACTTAATATAAGCAATCCATCTCAACATTGCAATATCTGACATTGAACAGTTAATAATCATTCCAAGCAATGGCAAGCAATCTGTTTCAATTACTACTACTGCCCCAATCAAATAGTCCTTTTCAGCTTTCATAGCCGAAACGACTCTCCAAAGTTCTCTTTTGACTTGCGAATATGCACGCTGACGAATACTTAAAACTTTAGCCCCAAATCGAACTGCAAATCTACTCCCATTTGAATAATCTTGACCCACAGCCCATCCAACGGCAATTGGACTAGCGTCTACAGTAAGAATCACTGGTCTATTGCACTTATAATCAACCTTCCTCAATATTGGAGGTGACATCAATAATTTCTTCAATCTTTGCATTGTCTGAATATGCCTTTCTTCCCATTTAAATCGGTAACCCTTGCATAACAGTTCATATAATGGATCCGCTATATGAGCAAAATGAGGGATCCAGATTCGATAAAATACACATGCACCCAAAAACCTGCGAACCTCTGTTAAAGAATCACAATCCTCTTTCATCCTTCCAATTGCATCAACTTTAGTCGGATCTGGTTTTCTTCCATAAGATCCACATAAATATCCAACAATTACAACCTCTCGTACTCCAAATACGGACTTCATACTCAATAATGTAAGATGAACTCCTCCAAGCCAAGTGAAGGATAGACATCATGACTTGATTCAGAGATTAGGATTAAAAACCATTTGAAAATTAGTAAAGTAAGAGTATTGACTATCAGCAAGTTCTTACTTAGTTACTACCACATAAAGATTAATCATAGTAAGTTTTTAATAGTCAAAAGGTACCAAAGAATTAAAAGAAGTTATTATGATAGCGGCTAGGGTTTTAAGGTAGCAGCTAGGTTAAGATGAATCTAGATCTAATTGAAAGGTTGAAGGTGACTCTAGACAAAGTCTATATACTTGGGATGTAAACTCTAGCTATAAGTAAAGGATGTTGGAAGTAAGAGATATCTTTCTCCATACTTCTCTTAGAGTACAATCCTTGCTGATGCTAAGTGTTTGTAGCTTTTAGACTTTTTTCTTCAATAAAGCCTTCACCATCACTTGAAGCCATGTTTTAGGAAGAGGTGTATCAAAAAAGATCAAGAAAAATAGTTCTAAAGTTCTTAAAATCAGCAAGAAAGAGTTCCTGCCTTAAAATATCAAAATGCCCTCTTTGTGAATAAACTATCATTTTCACTCTCAAAACACTTTCAACTTCACTTCTAGGACCTCTCACAAGTTCAATGATCAATATAAACGACTCAAATCAGATTTGTCACTCTTCTATCACTTATGCTTACAAATCACCTCTAGGCACCATAAGAAGTCTTTTAAGTACTTAAAGCTCTTTTAATATATGAAACTACAAAATTAATCTACTAAGGATCTTAATCAATAAGAAAACATAGCATTGGTATTCTATAACATCACCATAAGGTGCAAATCAAATCCTAAATCCAAGATGCATTTAATAATGAATAAGAACAAACAAAGATCTAGATTTAGATCTGAATTTAAAAGTTAGGAGTATCAAAACTCTAATATCAGCAACAATAATATGATCTACTCCATGTAATAACAAAGACTTCATAAAAATTCAAAGAAATTTAGAAAGGAATGTGAGTGGGCCCATAATTTATTGAAGAAAGAAGAGTTAGAAGCCACAACACTTAGCATTACTAAAGTTGCATACAAAATAAAGTGTGGAATAAGATGACTTTCACTTCCAACATTCTTTACTTATAGCTGGAGTTTATATTGATTGTAGATGAATATAATCATTTTCATCATTTTTTCTTACATCCAACTAAATCCTAGATTCTTCTTATCCTAGTCACCACCTAAAAACCTTAGCCGCTACTATTGTAACATCTTTTAATTCTTTGTTATCTTTTGACTATTAGCAACTTACTATGATTTAATTCTATATGGTGGTAACTATACAAGATCTTATTGGTCTTCAAAAATTAAGAATTAAAAAATAAAAATATGTTTATAAATTTATAGATTTCTTGAATTCTATGATATACATATCAATGAAATTTGGATAGTGTATTTGTGTGCTAGTTATAAATATGTATGCAAATTTTGAGATCAATTAAATAATTAGATTGAAGTACATAAAGGTTTTTGTGGGTTAAGATCTCAAAAATTGAAGTTTGAAGGTTAACAAATGTTTCAAAGATCTTCAAAAATCTATCAATTAGATTAAAGTAAATTTTTTTTATATGAATATTAGACTTGATTTTTAACATTTATGTGAAATTTTAAAGAAATTCAATAGTTTAAGAAGGAGATATTAGTGATGGAAGTGTAACATTTAAATTGAAGGAAGAAGCTATTAAATACCCAATTAGATTATCTTACATTTCTCTCAATTTATAAGTATTATTTATTCTTTTTTTCTTATGCTTATTTCTAACTAAGACATTAAAAAAGTGTACAAATTTTGAGTTGATATCAACGGTTCAATCATTAGTTGTTGAAGTTTCATTTTACTATATGATGTGTTAAGAATTTATTTAAGATCTAAGATTTGATTAGCATTTGATTAGAATTTGGTTTAGAACTTATTCAAATATATATCTAGGATTTAGGATTTTACTAAGATTTAATTAGAATTTGATCTAAGATTTAATTAAGATTTAATTAGAATTTTAATTAGGATTTTATTCAAGATTTGGTTAAGATTCAATTAAGATTCAATTAAAATTATATTAAAGTTTTTATTTTTAATATTCTTTAGAATTATTTATATTTCTTTTGTGACTTCTTTTAAATTTATTTCAATAAATCAAAGTTTGATTGAATTATTAGAAATTACTTGAAATTAATTTAAGCCTCTATTAGACTTGATAGAATTATTTTTGTATTGTTACTTACCTTTTGTAACTAAGTGCATGGTATATTTTTAAGCAAGAATATATATATATATATATATATATATATATATATAATAAAAATATATATTTAATTTTTAATATTTAAACTTTCATCCAATTTTTTAACTTATCTTTGTAAAAAAGAAGTTATTTCTTTTAATAGGTTCAAAAAAATATAATTAATTTGTGATATATTATGCAATTTTTAGTTGAACTTGAAAATAAAGATGAGTCTCTTTCTTTTGAAAAGATGAGTCTCTTTCTTTATGCAAATCTTATAAAGCCATTACATAAGGACCTTCAAATCATTTATTTACGTACGTTGTAATCTCTTATGTGATAAATTGAATGGAAAAAATTAACTTCTATTAAAGAATAGAAGATTAGTGTGACTTTTAGTAAAATTATATACATACAATTATATGATACAAATAAATACTTTTAAATTTATGGCAATGGTATATGTTTAAATGATCATATTAACTAACAAAATAAGATATGTAATCTATTGTTGTTGGTATAAAAATTGCCTTGACTCCACTCATTTAAGTTTGGCCAAAATCGTATTTTTTTTCTTAGTGAATACTTGTACAATGTTTTGATTTTTTTTTTATTTAATTTTTTTTGGCACAAATGAAATAAATATTTAATTGAAAGGAGACCAATAAAAAATATTTAATCTAATTAAAACTCAAAATTTTCAATCAAAATATGATATATTTTTAATCTTATAGTGTAATATTATAACTCTACTAATGTGGATCTACTTTATTAATATCATAGTAATTATTGAGATACCATTTCATTTTTCTACCTTACTTTATATATATGTGAGTGTAAAATTCATTCTTCAATCCAAATTACAAGATGGCTTCAATTAAGAGTTACTTGTAATTGGTGGTGTGAAGTGGAAGTAGCAAGAACAAGGACAAAAGGAACAAAATACAAAAAACAAGTAAAACAAGTACAATCAAGAAATTGTACACTACAAAATTATTGTCACAGACATACATAAGTATTCTAATAAATACTTATATGATTAAGTAGGAATAGGTAAAAGTAGATAAAAGTAGATTAATTTCATAAGACCTCTTAGAAAAACTTCCTAGAAGCTTTATAAATGCTGCTTGAATTTACATATGTTTGTAATTAATTGATAGTTTAAAAACTTGGTCAATAAATTAACCACATATTAATAGCTTGTAGAATAAGCTAACTATGTGGTGCACATATAGAAAACTTGCCTTGCAAGTTAAGATATGTGTCTTGCAAAGTCAACATGTTTTCGAGGTCTTAACGAACATTGTCATGTAGCTCCTAGATAAGAGTATATATGGAGGCAAAAGTGAAGCCTTTACTCTTGTCAATGCCTTTTTAATCCTTAGTCTTATTTCAAGACTTTCCAGTCTTCTTGTTTTTGACAATAGCCATTTTAGTTTAATATTATACCATCTTTGAGTGACTTTTCAGTTCCATTTAGTGATACAAGAGTGTATTAAGGATTTACTTTCCTTAAGATTCATATCTTTCACAGTTTAACAAGAATGCTAATATACTATTTCTATCTTGTTTTAGAAGTGAATGGATTATCTTACTTTTATTGTTGTATTTTGAAGGTTGTGGACTATCTACTTTAAACAAAAAATCTTATTTTCTAACACTAATCTTTTCCTTAAAGAGAGTAGATTATCCCTCTTTGTAGAAATTTTTATTTGAGTTGCGGATTATGCTCATTTTATTTAACTTTTTAATTTTTTTTGAGTTATCTATGGAAGGAAAAATTATGGATGCTACTCTTAGCAAAAGTGAGAATAGATTTACAACTATTACAAAACTTTATGAGTTTATCAACATTCTAAGAATAAAAATCTTACATGTTTCTAATGTGAATCATGGAAGTACTATACCTATGTTTATGGAAGAAGTTTAGAATTTGGGGCAAGAAGTTCTGTAGTTGAAGGAAGCAAATAGATCAACTTCACAATCAAATCCAACGAGTTTTTCTTCTACAAGTATGATTGGGACAAGGATTAGTATCCCTAAGAAGTTTGATGGAACAAGATCTTTTCACAATCTTGTATATGATCAACAACATATCTACGACACCCCCTCGTATCTAAAGTTTCATCCTTGTCTCCTTCTCTGCACCCTTTTATAGAAACATCATCCAGAAAAGGCATAGTCTTTTCCAGAATAAAATCTCTCAATATCTTATTCATCCCATTCATCATATGCGCAACTAAGTTGGTCGCGCCTTGAGGAAGAGTGCACATTCTAACCAATCCAAGTAGTGTCCTCATCATTGTCATATCTCTACTTCCTTCGGCAAGTTGAAATTGATCATAACCTGAATACAAATCACCCATTGAATAGATCGCCCTTCTAGCAAACGCCTCAGTAAATTCATCCACAATAGGTCCAATTCCTGCATTCCTGACAGTTACAGCATTCACCGGCTGCATATCTTGAATAAACCGTAGTGATCCATTCTTCTTAGGTACCGTAAACCATCGACTAGAATACGGCGCAAATGAAGGTTCCAATATTTTCATCTTTATCTTTTCTTTCAATAGTTCCACCAATTTAGATAAATGTGCCCTCGGTACTGGAATCGGTCTTAGATTCCAAGGTACATGCGGTACAGTGAAGATAACCATAGGTGTTATAATATTTGGATCCACACACCCAATTTCATGAGATTCGAAGGCAAACGATCTACCTTATTTAGCCAACATCTTTTTGAAGCAAATAATTTCCTCCGGCAATAAAGAACCATCAGAACCAATCTTCAATTCTTCAAAAGTCTCTTCAGTAAACTAATGTCCAATACTCATTGGATCTCTTATACTTGCTTCTTTTGATGCTTCTCCCATTTGTTCTTTAGAATCCTCTGGTAATGGTCCGACAACAGGCTTTACTTTTTTATCTGCCATTTTATATCTCGTCTTTACTCTGACTTCTGGTGCTTGAAAAGATTCAAGCATGGTATAAACCTCTCTCGAATGAATCTCAACAATCTTATCATTATCCTCTAACCCAATAGATGTAATCAATTCCAATGAATCTTCCAGTCCATTTTCTTCATAAACACCCAAAATCCTCTCATCATCTTGTAATGCACCTATCTTGCGTAATTGTCCTTCAATATTATATAATCTTTTTCTTTCTTTTCTTTTAAAATCATCAACTTTCTTATACTTAATATTTCCATTCTCCAATATACCAATAAAACTCGCATCAAAGGTACCTTTATCTCGTGAGAGTACCTCCTCTTTTGTACCTCCATAATCTCGCTTTACAGTGGTACCTCCCCAAAATCCTTAAATCCTTCAACAATCTTTGGCAATGGTTTCTCCCTCAACCTATCTCGATTCCGTTCATGGTTAGGAGGTACTGTTAGAAATTGTACAGCTTTCCTCCCATCTTCGCTCCATACCCTTGCATAAGCAGAACCATCGTCAAGTACCTTTGTTTCCATCCGTGTTGCTGTGATATAAGGTTGTCCTAAAATCAACGGATAAGATGTTGTATCTTGAACAAAGAAATGTTGCTCCATCGCAACATCCCCAATCCGAATTTTGACATCTGGACAAGCTCCATATAATTCGCCCGTGTGTTATTAGCTGCTCGTATTGTCCATCCATGTTCCATATCAATTGGCCATTTTTGCTTCTTATAAAGATCTTTAGACATGAGATTTATTTTAGAACCACGGTCCACCAAAGCAACTATTGGTTCTTCAATATCTCCTACCTTCACCAATACCTCAGTAGTTGCCCTTGCCCAATGCTTTCGAGTATAATGGCTCAAAGTTTCCATTTCTTTGTCACTAGAATCTTTGAAACGTACTCGTTGATTATATCCATTCTTTTCATTTGTTGGTTGCTTGTAACCAATATCAACCTCTTCTTCATCTCTACATATTCTTGCATCAATAGCATGACTCATTCCAGTTTCGCCCATTAATTGCCTCTTTCGCTTAATGCTGTCAATGATAACATCATGAAACTTCTTCTTTGCAATTCCCAAGACTTCTTTCAATGTGAATTCCACCTTAGCATTTAATATACGTTCTTCCAACACCCCTTTCAAATTTGTTGCCGCTTCAATGTCAGAAAGTAGCTTATAAGCAATTGATTTGCCCTTATCTTTTTTCTCTGTTGTTTTTTCTCTCAATGATGCTGAGGTATCCTTTACAGGCAATTCTTGTGAAGCTGCCTCCCGAGCCTTGTCTCCTCGAGTTTGCCTCTTAAAAGAATTTCCTTCTCTAGTATCATCAAAATTTCCTCGTCTTTTTTCTTCCATCAAAGCTTCATGTTGGCTCTTAGCAATATATGTATGAACTGAAAGAGACTCAACAGGATCCTCCCAACCTATTCTACCTCGTATTGTAGCTGCAGTTCTCAATAGCGCTTCTCAAGGTAATTTCCCTTCTTGCATTGTAGAAACGGCAGAAGCCCAAAACTCACTAGTTTCCGTACTTCCACCAATTTCATCATCTATTCTAGCACCATAACTTGCACTTTCTCGTGCTACTATTTCATGCTCTTTTAAGTAATCTTGAACCAATGCTCTCATTCTTTCTTTGCCAAAATTGGTTTGAAAAAGATCCTCTCTATTTTTCAATGCTATCTTCCCATCTTTCCAGCAAATAATTCCCTGCCGTATCATATTATTAAATTCATTGTAATCTTTTCTAGTGTGTGAAGCATCATCACACCAAATGCATCTTTGTACGAATCCTTATTTTGAAACATTCTTCGAATTGTTTATAGAAGTATTCTCTTCAAGTCTTGTCAATTTGATTTGAAGATCTTGCATTCCTTGTATAATTTCTTCCATACCCATATCTGCTTTCTTTGACAAGGATGTCGAAGGTTGAACTGTAGGCATTGTTGGTGGTGTTGTACATATTGGAGCTTTGGGTGCTTGTACTGTTTTCGGAATATTGCTCCTATCCTTCCTCCTTTCTTTTTTTGTAAGCAACTCCACCGCATCTTCAACATTCTTCCACTTCGTTGTCAATCCTTCATCTTTTTCTTTGTCTTCAAGAAGGGGTTCTAATTTCTCTTGCAATTCTCCATCAACAGCTTGAAGAAATAGATCAACTTTGTTCGGCTCCAATGTCAATTTTTCTACCTTCAATAATTGAGAGTACTGCCTCTCAAATTTCATTAGTAGCTCTGTTGCTTGCAAATTCTTATTAGGCCATTCAATCCATCCCAGAAACAGCTTCTTAGTAACGCGATCAGTATCTTCCAAGAAATATTTGTCTTTCAATGCATGTGAAAAATCCTCCCATGAATTCCCATAACGATCCATAATCGATGTAATGTGGTCTCTTATCTCCGGTATCGTGGCAAGTCCAAATAGTGCAACCATTTTCTTCTCAGAAACCCGATTTAATTCCATTTCACGAACATAACATCTTAAATACCTTGAAATATTCCTCCCATCAAATTGATCAATTTTATTGACCACTGCTTGCAATGCTTTGGTTGCCAAAGCTTCCTTTCGATCATTGCTTTGCTGTTGCTGCATTGATAATGAGAAGGCTTGAAACAAACTAGCAATAGACGGATCCATGTGCATACCTTGTCCTTTAGAAGACTCCCCACCAGAAACTCCTCCCAAAAATCCTTCCAAATTTTTATTTTCGTTTTCCATAAAAATAAAGATAAAATCAACCGAAATCCAATACCTTCCACCTCAAGCTTTCACGTCGGGTTCACCACTTTTTGTCGTATTACGTGCTTTCCTGCTCGAGAACGCGTCGGGCGTCTAGCTGTAGAAGGTAGTATGGAGATTCACCGATAGTCAAGCAGTCTATCAGTTTTTGACTGCTGGAATATAAATGACTGCAACAATATACCGTAAATCTATACGGGTGCTCTTCGACTGCTTGTCGAAGTCCTTTTTGTCCCAGTCGGTAGGTCTCTAGACGTTACAGAGAACCGCGAACAACCCAAACTGTTAATCTTCAATACCGCTTTGTACTTACGATCTTGTATCCACTGACTGTCTTGTTAGATTAACCCAATAAATTTCATTCACTTCGCATACTCAATGCTATAGACACCCTTTTAATCCTTCAATCACAGACGTAACTCGATTTCACAAAACAGTCAAGAGTATTCAAACCCACTTCATTGAAAATCCCGATTCACCATTACAATACTGACTTCAGCAGCGATTGCCTCAGTCTTCCCAAAACTCTACGAAGAAAAAAATCCAAATTCTATGTCTTTCCTTCCCCGACCCGAAGCATGAAGCTCCTCTCTCTAATCCCTTTGATCTCCCAAAAACCTCCAATGAAAATCGAACTAGTAACCTTACAAAAGTTTTTTTCCGCTCCCCTGATTCCCCTTCAAACTTATTCTCTCCCTAACCTTATCTTCTTGAATTCCTTCAATCTTCCGTCTTGGATCCGAAATTGGCTCCCGCCGTCAGAGCTTAGATCCGAAATTGGCTCACGTCATCAAGGCCTTCTCCTCCGTTTTTACCTTTAAGAGATCCATTTACCGCAAACAACATTCCCTGAAACGGCACAGAGAACAGGACAGCCTAAAACAAAATCGAAACCCCGTACTCAGGTACACATTGAGTCGCCCGACCAATTCAGGTCCCATATTGGGAAAGATGCCCGTAGTAATCTGGATGTTCGCATAATTGGGTCAAATTGGTCCTCACGTCAGATTGGCTAAGACCCGTAGTAAGACTTGGATTTCCCGTAATTAGATTGCATTGGGTTGACCGGCCAATTCAAGTCTCATATTAGATAAGAGTCCAGTAGTAACTTGGATTGGATTCTCGAAATTGGATCTAATTGGCTCTTCGAATCCGTCGTGTGAATTGGTCCTTCTCTTCTTGCTGACTCCTATTATTGGAATTGAATGGAGCATTTCAGTATGCCCCGACTGACTGTAACGGGGTGACTGAACCTGGCCACTCAGTATTTGTACAGGAGTTGGTCGTTGCTCCCAATATTCGAGGTAATTGAATATTAATAAAATTCCCCTTTCTTTTTATTTTCACTATATACTCTTGTTACAATACGACACCGTGTTATTGTAAGCAAACTCTACCAACGGCAAAAGAGTTGTCCAATCATCTTATTGGTAGTTAATGGTACATCTTAAATATTGCTCTAAAACTTGATTAACATGCTCCGTTTGTCCACTAGTTTGAGGATGGAATGCAGAAGATAGTTTTATATCCACTTTTAGAATCTTAAAAAGAGTCCGCCAAAATCTTGATACAAATTGAGTTTCCTTATCTGATATAATATCCTTGGATAATCCATGATAGCGATAGATATTATCAAGAAAGAACTTAGCTGTTTCTTTATCTATAATAGATTTTGTACATGGTACAAAATGTACCATCTTGATAAAATAATCTACTATCATGAATATAGAATCATAAGAACCTGAGATTGAAAGATCCGTGATGAAGTCTATAGAAACAGAAGACCATGGTTGTTCTGGAATGGATAATGGCTGAAGAAGTCCAAAAAGTTGATGACGAGGAGTTTTTGATCTCGAGAAAATATTACATGATTGTACAAAATCTTTGACTGCCTTCCACATTTGAGGCCACCAAAAATCCTTAGATATCAGCTCCAAAGTCTTATTATATCCAAAATGTCCTGCTACTGGGAAGTCGTGATGAGCTTGAAGAACACATAGGCGTCCTTCAAAATAGAATAGGTTGTTTTTGAATTCAAATTTAGAGGGATCATGAGATTTAGAAGAATTATTCTTGATATCATGAACAAGAGGGTCTGAAGACATACTTAATTGGACTTGCTTAAGGAAAGTTAAATCAACAGTCAATGTTGATTTTATTGCTCAGAGATGAAATTGTTTCGCCTTCAAGAGAACCATTCTTTGTTGCTCAAAAGCTGCATCTCTTTCTTTTGGTGCAAGATAAGACCGTCTAGACAAGGCATCAGATAAACCTTATTGTTTTCCTGGCCGATAAGTGATGATGAACTCAAATCTTGATAAAGACATGCTCCAACGAGCTTGGCGATGATTTAATATGCGTGCTGACATAAAATATTCGAGGTTCTTGTGATCCGTATACACGATGACTGGACTAGAAGCATCTTCTAGATAATGATGCCATTCTTGAAAAGAATCCACAATTACAAGAAGTTCTTTGTCGTGGATCTCATAATTGATTTCTACTGCTGAGAATTTTCTTGAATGAAAGGCTACTAGATGAAGTTTGTCATATGTTCCCATTTGTGATAAAACCACACCCAGAGTAAATTCCGATGCATCTGTTTCCATAAAGAATGCTTTGGAAAAATCAACACGATACAAGATTGGTGCAGAAACAAACGCTGTCTTCAAAGATTCAAAAGCAACTTCCGCTTCTTGATTCCATTGGAGTTTGTCTTTACAAATCAAAGGTGTAAGCGAAGCTGCAACTCAAGAGAAATCTTTGATGAAGATCCGATAGTAGTTGACAAATCCCAAAAAATATTGGACATCTCTTACCGTTTTTGGGATCTTCCAATCAATAATAGTTTGAACTTTCTTAGGATCCATCATAAGTCCATCATTTGAAATGATGTAACCTAAGAAATCGACTTGAGTAGTGTGGAATACACACTTTTCTATCTTGGCATAGAGTCCTACATCTCTTAATTTTTGTAACACACGACGAACATGAAGTTCATGTTCTTTTGGATTCTTAGAATAGATCAAGATGTCGTCTACATAACATACCACAAAATCGTCCAAAAACTCTCGAAAAACATCATTCATTAGATGTTGAAAAGCTACTAGTGGATTTGTAAGTCCAAAAGGCATGACGTTGTATTCAAAATGTCCATATCTAGTTCGAAACGTAGTCTTCCATTCATCTCCTTCTTTGATGCGTACTAGATTGTATGCTTCCCGAAGATCTATTTTTGTAAAGATCTTACCTTGATTCAGCTGATCAAGAAGTCCGGATATTAAAGGTATTGGATACCTGTTTTTGATGGTAATCTTATTGAGTCCTCGATAATCAACACACATCCACAATGATCCATCTTTTTTCTTCACAAATAGAATTGGAGCTCTTGTCAAAGATTTAGAATGGCGTATGAAATTCTTGGCTAGAATTTCTTCAATATACTCTTTGAGTTCAGTCAACTCATTTTGTGATAAACTGTAGATTGGTCCGAATGGCGGTTGTGCTCCTTCTTGAAGGTCAATTGAGCAATCATAGGGACGATGTTCCGGGAGTATATCCATATTCTTTTTTTCAAATACATCTTGAAATTCTTGATATTAGCTTGGAATGCCACTTAAAGTCTTTTCACCAGTAGAAACAGGTGTAGCATAAATAATGTATGGTGATTCTTTCATAGCAGCATATAAGAAAGCTTTTGCACCTATAAATACGGGTTTAATTAAACTAGACTTATGACTCTCTACTTACTTAACTACACTGTTAGTTATACTTTTAGAGAAAGTGAGAGTTCGGGAAATCGAGTCTATTTGAGGGTTGTATTTTTTTAACCATGATAAACTTAAAATGACTCGATTAGAGGGAGATCTAATGATATTAAATACTACAAAACTATTATGACCATTGATTATTACTTCTATAGGAAGGGTTTTGTGAGTAATATCTCCAGAAGACAATGGACAACCATCTATGACTTCTACATGAACAGGTTTAGTTTTCTTTACTAAAGATATGCTATATCTTTAAGTAAATTCTTCATCTAAAAAATATGCTGAGGCTCCTAAATCTAACAAGGCAGAGACTTTGTAAGTTTAGGTCCTAAAATAACATTTAATGTAAAACAAGGAGAAGGCTCTGAGGAGAGAATAGGACCTTTACTAGAAGTTGTGCAAGGTTCCAGCCACACGGTCCCTATTGTAGCTGGACAAACTCGTTTTCCGTCATATTATCTTCTTTCACAGCCATAGTCTTTATTTTGTGATTGCGTCGTTTTTTTGGACAATGTTGAGCAGTGTGCTTTGGTTCTCCACAATATAAACATAATCCTTCTTGAGAATGACAAGTCTTTTCTTGCTCAGTAAGAGGTTTGAAACGCACTGCATCAATTTGCATATCCTCTACTTCCGAATGTATGTGTTGAAGAGGTGTTGGTGTTGCCATTGAATTATAGTAACGTTGAGGTCCACTTATACGGTTCTTAGATCAAAATTCAAAAAGACGATTGTCATACTTCACACCAAAGTCAATTGCTTGACTCAATGTTTGAGGATCAGGTAAGTTGAGCATTAATTTTTTACCTCATATTGTAATCCATAGAGAAATTGGCTAATAAGTGCAGCATCATCCCACTTGATATCAGTTGCAAGTTGTCAAAATTGTGAAGCATATAACGTTACTGATCAATTGTCTTGTCATAAAATATGGATCTTATTGGTTGCAACACGAATTGCATCATGTTCTCCATACATGGATCAAAACTCTGCCAAAAAAGCCTCTAGATTATCCAATATTGGATCTCGTCGTTCAAAAAAAGATGAAAACCACGATAGTGCCAAATTTGAAAGAAGCATACCAATGAATCTAACTTGTGATACTGGAGTTGGATAGCTTTGGAATTGAAGTTCAATCACAATTTGTACTTGATTGATAAATCCTCGAAACTTGGATCTGGTGCCATTAAACTTCTCGGGTAGGATAATTCTTGGTTCTCTTATATTTGAAGGGCGTTCCACCATAGGAGAAAGGACATGGTTTGGTGTAGATGTCGAAGCAGCTCCAACCATTTCTATATCTTCACTTCCTCCCAATCTTGTTGCTCCTTGTGGTCATAAATTGAGTTGATGCATTGCAAGCATTAACTCTCTCAATTGCTCTTGCATTTGTGCCATTGCACTCTTCATTTCAAGAAGTTCTGCCATGATAACACTTAGAAGAGAGAAGATGTCTAATATCGCTCAAGACAAATAGAAGAGAGGACTTGAGAACAAAGAAAATATTAAGAATAATATCAGTTTAGAAGAGGGTAATCTGCAACTTCTAATATGCTTATATCTTATCAAGAAAAAGGGGTAATCCACTCTTAATCAAGATTAGACAAAGCTTTGATATTGTAAGTGTACTCTTGTCAATCTGTCAAGGACAAGAACTCGATGAAAAAAATAATTCAAACAAGTGAGCCTTTACTCAAAGAGAGGTAACAAAATATATATAAACAAGTATATATATTGAAAGAGAAACTGGAATGGCTATTGTCAAAAGACAAGAAAACTAGAGACCCTTGAAACTAGACTAGAAGCAAGAAAGAATTTGACAAGAGTGAAGAAGCCTTCACTCTTGTCTCTATATATACTATCTAACTAGGAGCTACGTGGCGATGTTCTATAAGACTTCCAATATATGTTGACTTTGTAGGATACATGCCTTGACTTACAAGGCAAGTTTTTCTACGTGTGGGCTACATAGTTAGCTTGATCTTCAAGCTAACAACATGTGTGGCACATGGCCAACTTGTTGACCACGTTTCTAATCCAAAAAGTCAATTAAAGACACCTATGTAGTCAAAGCATCGTCTAAGAAGCTTCTAAGAAGCTATTATATTAAATATTATAGAATTAACTTACTTTTACTTACTTTTACTTATTTCTACCTATTTATATATGTAATTATTAGCTTACATGATTATGGCCGTGACACTCTGTCGGTACCCTATATTGATAGTTCATTCTAGTGTGCTCGACAACTTACCTTGTATTAGCATAAATTGGGTCAGGTGCACCAATTTCTTCTTCTGTAGGCTCACCTTTACAATCCAACGTGAATTCTAAACTAGCAAATTGAGTTTCTCCGTGATATTGGACAAAGTACATTTGAAGCACAATTTTATCATTACCTTTCCTAATTGTCAATGTACCACGGCCCTAGTCATTTCAAACTTTAGCTTGATATAACCACGATCGCCCCAATAAAATTGGATATGACAATATAGAGCTTTGTAATTGGAAAACAAAATATACAATTTTGTAAGTAATCTCCACAATTACTATATCAATAATTTGTAAAATATCCATAGGTTTAACTCGACTGGAATCAGCCATCATCAAAACTACTGTAATAGACAATAAGTGATTCAAATCCAACTCCTCTATTGTAGCAGCATTCATAAGATTTACACTAGATCCTCTGTCTACTTGCACTCCTGATAATAACACTCCATCAATTGAGACATCAATCATAGGTGCACCCGGATCGAGATTCAAACTTACTTCTCGGATTTCTTTATTTCGAGATCTGCAACAAATTAATGAAGAATTGAAGATAATTCGACACTCAGGTGCTACCGCCAATAGTTGTTTCATAGACATCATAGGCTGTATGGTGCCCAAATCTTTTAAAATATCATATGGATCTGTATTAGTGATAATTTCTAATATCTGTTTCTTCTTCCTAGTCCTAGACACCGACGCAGGTAAATTAGTTTTTTCTATATTGAAAATTAGTAAAGCTACTAGAACTAAATTTGATGGAGCCTATAAAATCAGTTCTTTCAACGAGTAAGATTGTTCTACCAATTGGGTTGATATTGATTCCTTGAAATTCACGCCTCTGAGAAGATCTTTTAATAAAAAGAATGTTTCTTGAAACTATGTAGAGAACGGAACAGCTTAAAATGGAACCGAAGCCTCCGTAATCGATATCTCATTAGGATGCACAACCGATTCAAGTTTTATATTGAATAAAGGGCCCATGTTAGGACCTGGATTGGATGGCCCTATAATTGGGTCCAATTGGCCTTTTGCTTCAAGATCATCCAAATCTTGAATAGGACCTTTTTTTTTTTGCTGACTTCTTGTAAGGACAGCTTGGACTACTTCTATCTGATGAACTAGTGATTCATGTGTCCCGTTATTTTTTTCCTCAACAATTTGTACAGTCGATTGTATCTTTTGATCATGATTATTAGGGTTAAATGGAACATTGCATTGATAATAAAAATGACGCGATTGCTTGCAATTTCCACGTACTGAGGCATATTTGTCTATAAACCTTGGATTAGGGCATTCACTAGCATAATGACCAATTTGTCGGCACTGGTAACAACGTAGTGATTTTCGACCCATACCGTCAAGTATACTTCGAGTCTCTATTGGAATATATCTATTAGGCTGATTCCACGTAGCCACAATAAATGATCTTGGCAGACTAGTTGCTAGTGGTCGAGAATTGGATTGCTGAATTGGTATAGTTTGGGGATTTTCTCCTTGATTATTTCCATTGTTCTACATATTTGCTGCATAAACTGGATTATAATTAGTATTTTAAAAATTTTCAAAGCCACGATTAGGTCAAATTGGGTGATTACTATTCCAACCACCCATATTTCCAATCTGTACTTCATTAACATTCCATTGAGTTGGTTGTATTCACATCTGGTTATTCAACTGTTTTTGCCTTTCTAAATGCCAAGAGTTTTGGAGAGGGTGTTTTCCTCCACAAAATATATATTGAACATCCGTTTGTTTGGGTGATGGATATTTTGTATCAAAATGACCTTGTCTCTTACAATTATTACACCATACATAAGGTCTCAGATTAGAAGGCTTATATCATTTTTCCTTATCTTTAGCCAAATTCACGGCCAATTCTTCCATCTTCTTTGTTAGATTTAATAATAAGGCTTGGTTTGGATCTTTAATTGTCACATTTGTGAACAACTTTGGTTGTTGATAGGTTGGCGATGTAAAATAAGGTGTCATTGTTATTGGCGCTATTGCTTGGAGTGAGGTAGCATTAATTGATTTTTGCAACATAACATTCTTCATGTTGGAATCAGCTATTTGTAGATACTTATCGATCAACACATTTTCTGATTATATTTGTTGGCTTCCTGAACTTGGAATCATTGTGGGTCCGACTATTAACAATTGGTCATAATGACATTCTTCCTATACCTTTGCTTGTGCCAATGATGCCTCTACCATAGCTAATCGAGCCTCTTTTACAAACATTTTTAATTTTGGTGGATGCAAATCATTGATTAATATTGACAATATAAACGCATCTAGCATTTGATTATTAGACCATTTACGAAGTATATCTGCGATCCGGCCATAATAAGACTCTACTGATTCCCCCGCAAACATCTTGCTATTCATAAAACTTTCTCTAAGGCGATCTTCAAATCCAATTGGTCTAAAATGGATTAGGAAGGCATTCCTAAAGGCCTCTCAATTGAAAAATCTACCCACTAGTTGCCGATTATATCATTCAAAAGTTGTATCTTTTAAAGTTGTTGGCAACCATCTCAACTAAATTTCTTCAATTCTACCATTATTAGCCACGTAGGCTATCAAGAATTGAGATATATGGTGATCGGGATCAAAGCCCAGCCAACCACTAAAACTAGGTAATAGTGCCACACTTGTAGTGTGGTCTCTTACTACTCCCATTTGTACCACAATTGGTACTTCTGGCACTACCACGACTATTGGTATTATCACAGGTCTCTTTGCTATTTGAATTTGAATTTTTCTTCCTTTGATTTTATTTGGACCTACAATTCTTTTTTATTGTTTCGGTAGGAGATTTCTTATGCGTAATCGCTCCTGTTTATATTTCGCTTATCGATTAATTCTTTGATATTCTTCTCCTTCATGATTATCACTCATAATCTTTCATTCTTCTTTACAAAATCAATATTACCTTGAATTATAACTCACATATTTGTAACCCTAAAATTATTTTTTTTCATATTCTCATTCAACATATAATTCCATCTCCCATACAATCAATTTCTAACATTTCATATTGTTATCATTTCGATAACAATGGTGCCAAAATGTTGTTCTTGTTGTGTTCAAGCTTCAATATACCAAAGAAATTGAACTAATGGAGGTGGGTTCGAATACGGGGAAAGACTAGTTAAATGAATTGGGTTTGTTAGTGTCACAATTGACTATACTCTAGCTATTTGAAATCAATTATCAAACTACAAAACAATAAGGCTTACTACTTCCATCTTAATTCAATACATAATCCATTCTATGACTTTCAATTCAACAATATTTTTATATTTTTATCAGTTTATCTCCCACTTACTCTCTTTACGGTTTATATATATTCAATTACTGATCTCCAGCTTACTTATTATATTGAGTTTTTCAATTCATCACACACAATTCAATATCTTCACTTAATACAACACAATTTGATAATCTCAATTCTGAAGGTCACAGATTTTCTCCAAAACAGTCAGTCCAAAGTCATATTCCATAATATTCTAATCACAGTTTCAACAATACTTCTCTCAAACACAATTCTTCATAAGCAAATAATAAAAGCAAAAAAAATAAATAGGTAGCACCAAGCTTATCCCGGCTTACGACTCTCAAAGTCTGGCCCTAATCTCCCTTTTTTCAACCTCTTTATCCTACCAAAAGATGGACCATCGGCTAGCAAATTGCAAAGGTTATGAACCTTTGCATTCTTAACCATTTGTTCTATTAACAACCTACTCTTACCAACTAAATTGCCTAACTATAAGTCTAATTCTCAAGGTTATCAATAACCAACCAGTAACTTACCACAAAATTTATTTACATACTCTACTTTCAACTTATATGTTCTTCAAACATTGAATCAAGTAATTGACTTTGTTGTGAAGTACGACAATTATTTTTTTGAATTTCAATCTGAGAACCGTACAAGTGGACCTCCACATAACTATAATTCAATAGTAATATCAACATCTCTTCAACACATACATTCGAAAGTAGAGGATATGCAAATTAATGCAGTACATTTCAAACTTCTTACTCAGCAAGAAAAGACTCATCGTCATCCAAAAGGATTGCGCTAATATTGTGAGAACCTAAGCACACTGCTTAATATTGCCCAAAGAAGCGACACAATTATAAAATGACGAGTACGACGATTAAAAAAGATAGCATGTCAAAAAATGAATTTTTTCTACTACAAAAAAGACTGTACGGCTTGAACCTTGTACAATGCCTAGTGAAGGTCCTATCTTCTCCTCAGAACCCTCTCCATGTTTTATGATAAATGTTATTCTAGGACCTAAACATCTCAAATCTTCAACCTTGCTAGATTCAAAAGCCTCAGCATGTTTCTTAGATGAAAAATTTGTTAAAAGACATAGCATATTTTTAGTAAAGAAAATTAAATCTGTTCATGTAGAAGTCATAGATGGTCATCCGTTGTCTTCAGGAGATGTTACTCATGAAATCCTTTCTATAGAAATAGCAACTAATGGTCATAGTAGCTTTATAATATTTAATATCATTAAATCTCCTTCTAATCCAATCATTTTAGATTTATCATGGCTAGAAAAATATAACCCTAAAATAGATTGGACTTCTCGTAGTCTTAACTTTGCTAAAAGTATAACTAAGACTGTAGTTAATTAGGTAGAAAGTCATAAGTCTAGTATAATTGAACCAATATTTTTAAGTGCAAGTCCTTTCTTGTATGGTGCAAAAGAAGGATCACCTTATGTCATTTATGCCACACCTGTTTCTATTGGTGGAAAGACTTCAAGTGGCATTCCAAGTCAATATCAAGATTTTCAAGATATATTTGAGAAAAAAAATTCGGATATTCTTCCAAAATATCGTTCCTATGACTGCTCAATTGACCTTCATGAAGGAGAACAACCACCATTTGGACCAATCTATAATTTATCTCAAAATGAGTTGGCTGAACTCAAGGAATACATTGAAGAAAATTTGGCCAAGAACTTCATACGCCATTCCAAATCTCTAGCAGGACCTCCAATTTTATTCATGAAGAAAAAAGATGGATCATTGTGGATGTGTATTGATTATCGAGGACTCAACAAAATCACTATCAAAAATAGGTACTCACTACATTTAATATCTGAACTTCTTGATTAATTGAATCAAGCTAAGATCTATATAAAAATAGATCTGTGGGGAGCATATAATTTGATACGCATCAAAAAAGGAGATGAATGGAAGGCTACATTTCGAACAAGATATGGACATTTCAAATACAACGTCATGCCTTTTGGACTTACAAATGCACGAGCAACATTCTAACATCTAATGAATGATGTCTTTTGGGAGTTTTTAGATGATTTTGTTGTCTGTTACCTAAACGACATCTTAATCTATTCTAAGAACTTAGAAGAACATGAACTTCATGTTCGCCAAGTATTACAAAAACTAAGAGATGCAGGACTCTATGCCAAGATAGAAAAGTGTGTATTTTACACTACTCAAGTCAACTTCTTAGGACACATCATTTCAAATGATAGACTTACAATAGATCCTAAGAAAGTTCAAACTATTATGGATTGAAAGATCCCAAAAACAGTTAGAGATGTCCAATGCTTTTTGAAATTTACCAACTACTATCAGATCTTCATTAAAGACTTCTCTAAAGTTATAGCTCCACTAACATGTTTAACTTCCAAAGACAAACTTCAATGGAATCAAGAAGCAGAAGTAGCATTTGAAGCTTTGAAGACAGCCTTTGTTTCTGCACCTATCTTGTATCGTGTTGATTTTTTTGAGCCATTTTTTATGGAAACAAATGCATTAGACTTTGCTTTAGGTGCCATATTGTCACAAATGAGAATAGATAATAAACTTCACCCAATAGCTTTACATTCTAGAAAATTTTCAGCAGCCGAGATCAACTACGAGATCCATGACAAAGAACTTCTTGCAATTGTGGATTCATTTTAAGAATGGTGCCATTATCTAGAAGGTGCTTCTACCCAGTCAATGTGTATACGAATCACAAGAACTTCGAATATTTTATGTCAACACATGTTTGAATCGTTGCCAAGTTCATTGGAGTATGTCTTTGTCATGATTCAAATTCAAGATCACTTATCGACTAGGAAAATAGCAAGGTTTGTCAGATGCACTCTATAGACAATCTTACTTTATACCAAAGGGAGGAGATGCTACTTTTGATGAACAACGAATAATTCTTTTGAAGCTAGAGCATCTTCATCTTTGAGCAATAAAATCAACTCTAACTAATGATTCAACTTTTATTAAGCAAGTTCAGTGAAGTATGTCTTCTAATCCTCTTATTCGTGATATTAAAGAAAATCCTTCAAAGTCTCATGATACTTTCAAGTTTGAATTCAAGAAAAATCTACTATATTTTGAGGGACGCCTATATGTTCGAGAAGGTGAAGCTCGATTACGTGTTCTTCAAGCTCGTCATGACTTTTCAGCAGTAAGATATTTTGGATATAATAAAACTTTGGAACTAATATCCAAAGATTTTTGGTGGCCACAAATGTGGAAAGTAATTAAAGATTTTGTACAATCTTGTGATGATTGCTCGAGATCAAAAATTCCTCGTCATCGATCTTACAGACTTCTTCAACCATTATCCATTCTTAAACAACCATGGTCTTCTATTTCTATGGATTTCATCATGGATCTTTCAATCTGAGGTTCTTATGACTCTATATTCTTGATAGTAGATCGTTTTACCAAAATGGCACATTTTGTATTAAGAAAAATATACTTAGAAGACACAACACTTAGCATCAGCAAGGTTGCACAGAAAGAGAGAATGGAATAAGATATCTCTCACTTCCAACACCCATTACTTATAGGTGGTAGTTGCTGCCCTAAAAGACAATGTCCACACTTTGACTTTTACACATATGGTCCTAGGATCTTTTTGGCATCTCACAAGTTCCAAGAGTATCCTATGTCTAATACTAATTACTCTTATATCTTATACACATGCTCTTAGGATCCTTTGGCATCTCATGAACTTCGAGGGCATCTTATGCAACATACTAATGACTCATACTTAGTCTTTGGATATTCCCTTGTTAATAGTTTATTCTTTTGACTTTTACTCTTAGTCCATGACTTCGTCCTATATCCATTGGATGCCCTTACCATATACCAAGAGCCAAATCTTTGACCACTAGCAACTTACTTGAGATAATATTCTATAGAAGATATCATTTTCTACTTTTACTTTAAAACTTCTACTTTGCTATTGGTCAAATGCCTTTTAAGCCTAATGCCTTTGTCAATATGTGGTGTCTATCCTTTACTAATGCCTTTATCAACAAATCAGCAAGCAATTCCTCCGTTGCACAACACTTCATATCAATCACTCTCATTTCAAATTTCTCTCTTATAAAGTGATGTTGAATGTCAATGTGCTTGGTCCTTGAATGATGCTTTGGATTCTTGGCAAATGCAAGATATCCTTGATTGTCACACTCCATTGGAGTTGCTTCCATTTGCACATCTCCAATGTCTTCCAAAAGTTGTCTTAACTATATTGCCTCCATTGCACCATGGCTTGTTGTCATATACTCCGCCTCTATTGTTGACCTTGCAATTCCATGAAATTGCTCCCACTCCAAAAAAGAATACATAGCCCATTGTTGACCTTCTATCATTTGCATCTCCAGCCCAATCTGCATCACAATAACCATACAAACTAATGTTATCACCTCCAAGGCATAATTTGAAGTTCAAAGTACCTTTTAGTACCTCATGTTCCTTTTGATGGTTTTCCAATGGATTGATCCAGCCTTTGACATGTGTTGGCTCACAACACTCACCACATATACAAGATCCACCCTTGTGCCAACCATTGCATACATAAGTGGGTCCATTGCTGCCTTATATGGAACACCTTACATTTGACCTTTAACTTCAGCAAACTCTTCATCCGTGAGCTTCATCAACTTCAAGTTTACCTCCAATGGTGTTTCAATAGGCTTACACTCCTCCATGTTGAATCATTTCAATACTTCTTCAATGTACTTACTTTGGCTCATTGTAATGGTCTTCTTAGCATGATCTCTTACAAACTCCACTTCAAATAATAGTATAGCTCTCCCAAATCACTCATCTCATATTTTTTTTCTAACTTTGCCTTCAATCAATCCATCTTCTTCATGGTATTACTTAATATGATCAAATCATCTATATAGAGGATGACAATCAATATGAATTCATTTGATTGCATCACATATAATGAATGATCAGGTTCACTCCTTACAAACCCTTCATTCACAAAGAATGTATCAATACGTTGGTACCATACCCTTGGTGATTGCTTTAGCCCATACAAGGATTTCTTCAACTTACAAACAAGGTGTTGTTTGCCTTCTTCAACAAATCCTTGAGGTTGATCCATGTAGATATCATCTTTCAAACTTCCATTCAAGAAATCCGTCTTCACATCTATTTGATGCATCTGCAAATCCATTGCTGCCCCAATTGCCACAATGGTTCTAATAGTAATGAATTTGGCTACGGGAGCAAATGTCTCATTGAAATCTACACCAGCAACTTGTGAGTAGCCTTTGGCAACCAATCTAGACTTGTATCTCATAATATTGCCCATTGCATCCCTTCTGATTCTAAACACCCACTTACAACCAATTAAAGATTGATTTAGAAGAAGTTGAGTCAATTCCCATGTTCCATTGTCCATGAGTGATTTGTATTCTTCTTCCATGGTATTCTCCCACTTCATAGCATCTGTGGACTTCATTGCATCACATAAATTCAACGGATCAGCAAAAAATGCAATATTGGCATGTTCTTCACTTACTTGAGGAAAAATGTGGTTCTTCCACCATTCACCACGTGGTTTTCTTTCTCTCAAAGGATATCTCCTTTCATTTCAAGAAGACCCTTCTTCTTGTATTCCATCCTTCTTCTTCCTCAGTGCTTGTCTTTTCTCAATCAAAGATTGATATTCTTCATCATCATCATCACCTTCAATATCTTCATTGTCTTCATTGTTGGTTCTAGCAGTTGAAGGCACACTATGATTTATCTTCTTTGGCATTTGATCTTGACTTCTATTTCTTCCATCCTCATTGTCATCATCATCTTCTTCTTCTTCTTTCTTTGCTGAACTTGAAGATGTGTCCACAAACACACCTTTATTCCCACTTGGATACTCTTCTAAGTGCTCAAAAGCACTCTTTTGCTCCAAAAACTCTACATCACGACTTTTGATGATCTTCTTGGTTTCTAAATACATTAGCCTATATGCTTTGATACCTTCACAATATCCAACAAATACACATTTTGTACCTTTTGCATCAAGTTTGGACCTCATACAATCTGATATCTTTGCATAAGCAATGCATCCAAAAATCCTCATGTGTGAAATATAAGGTTTCTTCTCACTCCAAGCTTCTTGTGGAATCATTGATGTAAGTGCACTTTTAGGGCACCTATTTCTTGTGTACACCGCATTTACCATAGCTTCTGCCCAATACTCATGCCCAATGTTTTGTGTATGAAGCATACTCCTTGCGATCTCTACAGTGGTATAATTTGCTTTTTCAGCAACACCATTTTGTTGTTGAGTGTAAAGAATAGAGGTTTATCTTGTAATATCTTAAATCTTCATGAAGTCATCAAAATGCTTTGACATGTATTCACCTCTATTGTCCATTCTCAACACTTTAATCTTGCACTCACATTGTTTCTCTACAAGAGCCTTAAATTCCTTAAATTTTGGGAAACATTCACTCTTAGCTTTAATGAGGTAAATCCACACCTTTCTTGAGAAATTATCAATGAATGTGACAAAGTACCTTGCTCCTCCAATTGATGGTGTCTTTATTGGTCCATAAACATTTGAGTACACAATCTCCAACAATTTTATTGCACGTGTTGCAACTCCACTTGAAAATGAAGCCCTTTGTTGTTTGCCTTGTATACATCCTTCACATGTAAGTGTCATGGAATTGTGGCTGAATTGACCAAGATCCAAGCCACTTACCATGGATTGGAGCTCCTTCATGCATTTGGCATTCAAATGACTAAATCATTGATGCCAAATTCCAAACTTGTCTTGATCTTGTGGAAAATCAGCAAATGCCGCCACTTCAACTCCATTCACCTTTTTGCAATTGATGAAGTAGAAATTTCCATCTCTAAGGCCTTTGGCAACATGTTGGTTATCCAATCTCTTGAAAAAACATCCATTTACGTCAAATTGAACCTTACAACCATGTGATATAAGTTTGCTCATCGAAAGGAAGTTTTTCTTTATTTTTGGCACATGTAGGACTTCTTTCAATCTGATCTTTTTCATTTGGTCCTTCACAACAATCTCTACTACAACGGAGCCAATTCCAATAGCTTGTACCATGCCATTGTCTTCCAACCACACTTTTGTTACTGGAATTTCTTCATAAGTGTCAAATGAATACTTATATGGTATCATATACTTAGTAGCACCTGAATCTATAATCCACTTCGACATGACAGCCATGGAGGCTACTTCCTTTGCCATGAAAGCATACTCATCTCTACCAAAACTATCACTAATATTTTTTGCATTCTCCCCATCTCCTTTCTTCGCCTTGTAGCAATTTCTAGCAAAATGACCTAATTTTCCACAAATATAGCAATTCTTCATATTACTTTTTGAATTATCACGTTGGTGAGAATAGCTACCTTTGCCTTGTCTTGAAAATAGAGCCGAATCATCACTTGTAAGCTCCTTTTCTTTCCTCTTGGTGACTTCATGAGCAAGTCTTGACATGACATAGTTCATGGTAAGCTCCTTCATGTTGATGGACTCCAATGCCACAATGAGGTAGTTGTAGCATTCGGAAAGGCTCATGAGCAATATCAACATAATGTCCTTATCATCAACTCATTTGTCATCAATTGCTAGTTGGTTAGCAAGTACTTTTATCTTTTCAGCATGAGCCATGAGGTAATCTCTTTCTTCCATCTTTACTATCAAGAATTTCTTCCTTGTCCAAAGGATGTTGGCAAGGTTTCTACTCTCATAGATGTTGCAAAGAGTCTTTTATGCTTCCGCTGATCCATTACAAGCTATAATATGTGAAAAATTGGCATCATCAAAGTTTGTTGCAATCATCCCAAAAGCCTTCCTTTCATGACATTTGTACTCCTTCTTCACTTTGATATCAGTATTGTCACTTGAAGGATCTTCACTTTCATCAACAATGTTCCAAAGGTCCAATGAAGCCAACAAAAGCTCCATTTTCTTCTTCCAATGGTAAAAATTTTCACCCCTAAACTTCTCAATCACTCTCAAGCTCTCACCCTCACTTGAAGCGATGTCTATGGAAGGGATGTATGAAAGAAAATCAAGAAAAGAAGATATAGAACTCTCAAAATCAACAAGAAGGTGTTGCTACCTTAGAAACCCAGAATGCCCTCTTTGTAAGTAAACAAGTGATTTCACTCTTGTATCACTCTCAACTTTACATATAAGACTTCTCATAAGTCTTACACTCTATCTGAAACTCTTATATAAGCTTTGCTACTCTTCAATCATCCCTCTTTTCTCACAAAATACTTCTAACCTCACAAAAAAAACTTCTTGTGAAAATAAAACAATCTCTTACGAAGCTAAATACATAAAAGCACAAAGTTAAAACACCAATGATAAATCTCAGCAAAGAAATAAAAGAGTAGAGTTCTAAAACATCATTATATGGAGTCTAACAACAATAATGACTATAAGTGCACTTAACAATAAATAAGAGCAAAATTACATCAACAACTAGATGCATAAGAAGGATTAGAAGATAACAAACTCAAACTTCAGCAATAACCATAAGATCTACTCCTTACAACAAGAAAGACTTCAAAGTACTTCAAAACTCACAAGTAAAGGTGAGTGGGTCCATAACCTATCAAGAAAACAAGTACTTAAAAGACACAACACTTAGCATCAGCAAGGTTGTACACAAAGAGAGTATGGAGTAAGATATCTCTTACTTCCAATACCCATTACTTATAGGTGGTAGTTGTTGCCCTAAAAGACAACGTCCGCTCTTTGACTTTTATACACCTGGCTCTATGATCCTTTTGGTATCTCACGAGTCTCAAGAGTATCCTATGTCCAATACTAATTACTCTTATGTCTTACACACATGCTCTTAGGATCCTTTGGCATCTCATGAACTTCGAGGATATCCTATGACACATACTAATGACTCATACTTAGTCTTGGGATATTCCCTAGTTAATACTTTATCCTTTTGACTTTGACTCTTGGTCCATGACTTCGTCTTATATCCATTGGATGCCCTTACCATATATCAAGAGTGAAACCTTTGACCACTAGCTACTTATCTAAGGTAATATCCTATACAAGGTAATATTTTCTACTTTTACTTTAATATTTTGTACCATGTACAAAATCTATCACATGTAAAGGTAATCTATTACAACTAAGCTCTTTTTTGATAATATCTATCAATATCATGGATTATCCAAGGATATTATATCAGATGGGAGAACTCAATTTGTATCAAGATTTTATGGGATTCTTTTTAAGATTCTAAAAGTGGATATAAAACTATCTTCGACATTCCATCCTCAAACTGATGGACAAACGGAGCATGTTAATCAAGTTTTGGAGCAATATTTAAGATGTACCATTAACTACCAACAAGATGATTAGACAACTCTTTTGTCATTGGCAGAGTTTGCTTACAATAACACTATACATTCTTCTATAAAATAAACATCTTTTTTTACTAATTATGGTTTTCATCCACGACTTGATACTTTCGACTTTTCAAAAGTTGATAATCTTTCTGCGAAAGATTTGGCAATTCATTTGTCAGAGCTACATGCAATGATCAAGGCGCAATTAAAAGAAGCTCAAGAACAACAAAAGATCAATGTGGATGTCTATTGAAAGGAATAATTACTATTCCACATGGGTGATAAGGTATGGTTACTTCATCCCAATATCGAGACCACTTGTCCTTATGACAAGTTGGACTATCGAAGGCTTGGACCATTTTCTATTTCTGCTCAAATCAATCCAGTTGCATATCATTTACATCTATCAAAATCAATGAAAATCCATCTAATATTCCACGTGTCTCTTCTTGAACCATACAAGACAGTGGACATACCAAGAAGAAGACAAGCTCCACCTCCTCCTATAGAAGTGGAGAATAATGAAGAGTTTGAAGTAGAAAAAGTCTTAGATTCAAGGCGGCGCCAAAATAAATTAGAATATCTTGTCCATTGGTGCGGATATGATATTAATGAACATAAATGGGAGCCATTAAAGAATCTTACAAATGCAGCAAAGGTGATGAAGGCTTTTTATCAATGACATCCATTAAAATCAAGATAAAAACCTTCTTTATAAAAGAAATAAGATCTAGGCAAGATATTATTGTACCTTCAATCCTTGTTTGTAGCTTCTTTGTAGTTGTGACACTCAAGTCATGGAGAACCAACAACCAGTGGATTCGACTTAAGAGCCTTCGTTTGCTGATCTACCAGACAAGACATTACGATTTTTTTAACCTTCAAGATGACACAATCGAAATGAAGATCTTTAAGAATGACATGTTCTCCCTCAAATAGATGGCAAAATACAACGCGTTTGGTATCGCGACCTTGGAAGAAACTCCTGATGTTTGGTGATTTTACTAGAGGTAGGAACAATTCTTGCTGATGTTCCAAATGTTTTATTTGAAGGAAATTATGAAGGCCTCAACAATGATCAAATAACTGGGTGGTCTTTCTGCCTTAGTATGGGACACTATCGATAGTTGAGAGGCCCTATCAATCATCTTTGAAGAGAACAAAGATCAGAGTATGTGGCAAATACAATGTGTCACATCATAGATTTTCTCAACATATGGTGACCGCTCCTAGTGGAATTCATCCTTAGAAGGGGGATAATGTCACGGACATACTCATGGAAGCCAATAATTACATATATAAATAGGTATAAATAAATAAAAAGTATGTAAAAATAAGTTAATTCTATAGTATTTGGTTTAGTAGCTTCCTAGAAGCTTCATGGATGTTGCTTTGACTCTATAGGTGTCTTTAAATGACTTTTTGGATTAGAAACATAGTCAAATAAGTTGGCCATATGCCACACATATTGTTAGCTTGAAGAACAAGCTTATTATGTAGCCCATACATAGAAAAACTTACCTTATAAGTCAAAGCATGTGTCCTACAAAGTCAATACATATTGGAGGTCCTATAGAAGGTCGCCATGTAGTTCCTAATTAGATAGTATATATAGAGACAAGAGTGAAGCCTTCTTCATTCTTGTCAACTCCTTTCTTGCTTCTAGTCTAATTTCAAGGGTCTCTAGTTTTCTTGGCTTTTGGTAATAGCCATTCCAGTTTCTTTCTTAATATATATATTAAATTATTTCTATTATGTTATCTTTCTTTGAGAGAAGTCTCACTTGTTTATTTATCTTTATCATGTTTTTGTTCTTGAGAGATACTGAACGACTTATCAAGATATCATTCTTTGAATGGATTGAGTGACCTAACAAAAATTTACAAGCTATTGAATTATTAAGAGAATTTGAAAGGCAATTTTTTCAATTATCAAAAATGGAAAAGTTAACATTAGGACCAAACAAATTGACTTTGGGAGAAGATGGATACTATACATTTATAAAAGATTATATTAAAGTTATAGAAAGAATTTTAAAAAGACTTGAAGAAATAAATTTCACTTTATTCTTTGAAAAGTTATATTTGGATTTAAAAGAATTATAATTATTTGGCATTTATGTGAAAGCTATGAAAAAAAATCAAATCTTAATAAGTTAGATATTATAGCAAAGATGAAGGCATATTGAAGCATCATTTAGATAAGAAGAGTTTTAGGTGCTTGCGTATTATATCATACATGGATTCTTGATTATGCTCATATTACGGAGCCTTTATATTAGTTATTGAAAAAAAAGAAGTTTTCATGGAATGAAGAGAAAGAATTGGTCATCGATGGATTAAATATTGTTTTGAAATCACCACCAATATTAAAACAAGTAGATAATAATTATAGAAGATCAATGTGAGAGTTGAGAAAATTAGCCTTCAGAAAGCGTTAGGCTTCTAATTGTCACTAATTCTTCAATTAGATCTCAAGATAAAAATATATTAATTTTATATATAAAATTATCTCAATAGAAGAATTTATATCAATACATAAGTCCTAAGTACCAAAAATCACCAAAAATATGATAAAAATATTATAAAACCTTATATATCTTTAAGATGAATTTTTTCCAAACTTCAATAGCTCATATCTCATGATCATTCTATCTAAATAGACCAAAATTTTACATAAAGTATTCATGTACTTTTATCAACTACTGAACAAATTTCAACTACAATTTTGTTACGGATCTTGACATATTACTAAAATCCTAATAATAGTTTTAAATCCTTACTTACATATACTTATATATAATTTTCTTTATATTCTACAAATTAAGTATTCAAATACTATAAAATTTTGATATATAGCTTTTTAACCTAATATTATATATTTTTCAAAATTTTGAGCCAAAATTTTATCTCAAAATTCAAGATATGGCTCCAACCATTACTATCAACAAAACAACTCACATACTGCCTTCAAATTACATGTGTTGTCTTGAATGCTCTATAATTCCTTCATTTAAACTTCAAAAATAAAAAGTCTTTTACAAAAGATGTAGATCTTAAAATCACCATTATAGCTACATATCTTGATTTCCAAAATCTATCATAAAACTCCTTCTATCTTCAAAAGAGAAATAATATGTCTTATATTAGAGAGAGAACATTGACGTCAAAGTCTACAGAGACAATATGTCAATTTATTTTAGAGAATATTATATGTTCTTATGGAAGCATTGAGAAAATGAGAGTAGATTAGAGTGAGCTTAATACAACAGAGGCATGTAATTTTTTCACAAGGTGTGAGATACAATTGAAATTGATTACATCATACAACCTTGAAGTCAATGATAAGAATAAAAAGAAGCATCCTTCAATCATTCAATTATGATTAAGGCATGTAGGGATCAAGCAAGATTATAGTCTAAGCCTTTGTTATTTGTTTTATAGACAAATAAGACTACTTATAGCACAATTATTGATTATATGTCAATAGAGTTGATGTTGAGACAAAAGTGTTTAATACCTATGGAAGAGTCTTTTTTTTTTTGGTTTTTTTTTGTCTTTTGAAGATGGCATTGATAGGAAGAGATTTTCGGAATTTTAAATTTATCAACTAAAAAGATTTTCTAAAGATTATCAAGTTGCTATAGAGAAGCTTAAAGCAACAAGGTTGAAGAATAAAAAAAAAAATTGATAAAACTCATCAACTGAGGCCTGAATCAGTCAAAGTAGATGATTGGATTTTGATTTATGATTAGTTTCATGCACCAACATTCTACTCTTTGTAAGTTTGCATGGCATTGGTTTAAATCCTATGTAATAATTGAAGTATATAATAATATAACTTATTCTCTTCAACAGTTAAATTGGATACCATTAAAAACTAAGATTGTAAGAAAGCAAATTAAAGACTTCAAGTGGTGCAATGAGATGAATTATAGAGAAGATTTAGAGGCTTTTGAGTCTCAACATTTTGATCAATGGTTCAAAAGTGATACAACTTACAATGACTCTGATTTTGATGATGGTAGTATTGTGGTCTAATTCTTTGGCACATACCAAAGTATGTACAAGTTTGGAAGGAGTGAGTGTCATGATGCACTTAATTTGAATGCATCAAAGTTATTTAAAAGATAATTAATTTCATTGGTAGGAGAGAACAAATATAATGTTAATATATTTATAAATTTGAATGGAATATTTGATCTTGAAGATATTATCTTTAAGAATAGATATCCAACTATATAGTAGTTTAAGGCAAATATTGAGAGAAGATTAGGACGGAGGTTTTGAAATCAAGTAGGGATTTTTTTTTTTTGGAGTATTTTAAAGGAGAACTTGAATACCAGTTTGGATTTTTCTATGCTACTTTTTGTATTTTTATCTTTTTATATTGATATTTAGAAAAAAGCTAAATCTAATTTTGAGCTTTCTAATAAACTATAATATACAAAAAATTAATTTTTGAGGATAGAGATCGAAGCAAATTTATAGAAAGGGTGTTGTTGGAGTTTTTAGGATGAGAGATTCAACACTCGTTTGGGATTTTCTACGTCACTTCTTGCATTTTTATCTTTTTGTATTCATATTTGGAAGAAAACTAGATCTAATTATAAGCTTTTCAATGAGCCTTTATATAAAAAATAGAATTTTAATGAAGGAAATCTAAGCAAATTTGTAGGATGGAATTGCTAGAATTTTCAAGCGAAAAATTTTAAGTTTGATTTGAGATTTTTTATGCCATTTATTGGATTTTTTTTCTTTTTTTATTCTCAATGAGTTAAACTTTGGTTAAATTGAGTTAATAATTAGTGAATTAAAGATATCTTAGTAAAAAAGAATTTGGATTTAAAATTAAAGTGAGAAATTGGATGCATCCTAGTATAAGAAAGAAATTAATCTATAAATTGTACCTAGTCTTTGAATTACTTTTTATATTTAATTTTATTTGAAACAATATTATGCCTTCTTATAATTTACTTGTGATCAAAAATCCTATGTTTTTCTAAGGAGGCTCATCATTTTGATAGTATTTAGCAAGAATGCTTTGAAAAGAGTTGTAATGTGGACAAAGTGTGAAGTAGCATTAAGTAATTTAGAGTTGTAGTAAAAAAGTACAAGATTGTGGCATTAAAATATAGAGACAGTGTAATAGGGTTATTATGTAAAAGCCATTGGTACTAAAGGTTATATTAATATATATATATATATATATATATATATAGATTGTAATATAGCTCTATATTATCATACAATATAATAAGATAATTACAAAGCAACAAAACAAGCACAAAGACGAAAATAGTGCACTTTTGTATGGTATTTTTTATTTATTGCACAATTATTCTTAACATAAGATTTTGACATTCAAGTGTCACAAAGTTTCATAAAATAGTACTTTATTTGTCACAAATTAGCCGTAGAAGCAATTCTAATACAATAGACATTAAGTAATAGGATGTAACATTATATTATAGGATTATTTGATGTAAATGTATTAATATTTTTATTTGTTGGATTATTTTTATAATAATGAAAAAATAAAAAATAAAAAATAATTTATGAAATTTGTATTATATAATAATAGATCTAATATTATAACAAGTCTAGTATAAAGATAAGATTTACATTATAAAAGTCATGCAGTAAAAGGCTCTAGTATGGTCACAGGGCTTATAATGATAAGATCTTATATTTATAGATTTCACACGATTAAAGGTGATTCATAATCATATACAATAATACATAATAATAGTACTTTAAAAAATAAATAAATAAATAAATAAATAAATTTTTCCAAACTTTAAAATGTCAAGTTTGAAAGTTCACTCTTAAAACATACAAAATACAAACTTAATTATTTTAAATTGTATTTGCATAGAAGATGTTAAATGAAGCCAATAGCATTCTTAATTTTTAAAGTAGACAATATTTGGAGCATTGAAGTGGCATTTATTTAATATTATTTTTTAAGTAGTTTTTTTTTATTTTTATATATTTTATCTTTTTATAATTTTAATTTATTTTTACAAGTTTTGTGATTGTAACCATCAATCATAGATATGTACCAATTGCTTTGATTTAAATTTTTTTTGTAATTTTCAACCATAAGCAAGTGTAAGTTTCTTGATTCACTTCTATATTTTTGCAAGTTTTCTTGATTCATTTGAGGTATTACTAAATATTCACTAGATTTTTTAGTATGTTTTAGAATTGGATACTACTTAGAGGCTTTGAGTCTTAAATGTGGTACTACTTAGAGACTTTGAATCTTATAAAAATTAGAACTTGCACAAATACACATCATAATTCCATTGCAAATCAAAAAACTTGTATTTGCAATGGAATTATGATGTGTATTTGTTGATAGCCAACTTGTGAAGATTTTCTTATTTAAGATTGACAAACAAATTTTAGACTTAAAAATACTAAAAATTATCTTCAACTATGATAGCACAATAATTTTAGTTCAAACATTTGTTAAATTTAAAAAATATCATAAGATCCTTTATTAGCGTGATATTATTGACATGATTGAGTGAGTGAAAAATGTATATAGGTCCAAAAAGATTGCAAGTGCTATAAGTAATTTGACAAGAATTCAACTTGAAAAGACTATATATTATTGGAAATGTAGTGAATTTAATCATACCAAAAATAATCCCAACTATTCTAAAAACAAAAAGATTCAATATATAGATAAGTCTAAGAAAAAATAGAAAAATAGCTAAAATAAGTCAATTAATTGTTTCTATATTATGTAACTAATATTGGTGGATTGACATATATTAATAAAGAGCTACATATGTTTCTTAGTATAAAGCATGTAACATGGCGAAATTAAATTTTAATGCTTTATGACCTCAATTGAAGTTTTTATAAATTATGAATTTGAGCTATTATTGTTCTATCAACTTTATTGAGTCACTTATTGACTTTTTACATAAAAAAAATATATGTATTGGTGATAATAGAGAATTTTAGCAAGTTGTTTAAATTTGTAGCTTTGCTACAAAAGTCTTCAAAATTAGCAACTTAGATTTTCTTACTTATATGTTAACACATTTTGAAATATCTACCAAAGTCTTAATTGATTAAAAGAAGTTTTTTAGAGCTTTTCAAGGCTTTTGAATTAAATCTTTCATTGATCATAGCATCACTTTTAGAAATTATCTTGAAGTAGATGGCTTTATTAAATGAGTAATTTGAAGCATCAAATATGATTCATAAAAATATGGATTAATTTATGATAACTATTGTGATTGCAATTTGATGTTGTCATGCATTGCAATAAATTAGTGCTTTAATAGGCAAACATCCTTGGCATTTTATAGTCCTAACTAATTGTTATATGAACTAGAGCCAATTGTCATGGATATACATATTTACTTATATAAGAACTCATAGATAAAAAATAAATGTAAGTGAATTAGATATTATCTTTTCTCATAGCATCTTAAAATCTATACAAATATATATATTTAATTTTATTTAAATTTACAATTGATTAATAGGTTAAAAAATTGGCAAGTAAATTAACTACGTATTGCATATACATATCATAGACATACACATGTAAGCCAATAATTACTTATATAAATAGATAGAAGTAAATAGAAGTAGTTAAAGATAAATTAATTCTATAATATCTTCTAAAGAAGCTTTCTAAAAACTTCATAGATGTTGCTTTGACTTTATAGGTGTCCATTCTTGACTTTTAAGTTAGAAACTTGGTCAACAAATTAATCATGTACCACACATGTTGGTAGCTTGAAGAATAAGCAAACTATATGGCTAACATATAGAAAAACTTGCCTTGTAAATCAAGGCATGTATCCTACAAAGTCAACATATATTAGAGGTCCTATAGAATATCGTTGTTGTACTATAAATGCTTACAATATGTATAAATTAGTTAAAAAATATTACATATTAAAAAATCTAGATGTGTGTTAGAATAGTTATTAGATTAAATTAAAAAGAGTTGGTATAAGAAATCTTACTTTTTTTCTTTTACTTGCTTTGATTTTGGTATATATATATATATATAAGATCTAAATATTTAGTATGAAGTCTTGAAAGAAGGTGGAAGCCTAAAGAAAAAAAATCTTAACTAATAGGAAGCTTATTGAGAGGGATGAAAGCAAGGTATGGTTGGATGAAGGCAAGGAATAGGGATCTTCATTCCTACTGATCAAAGGCCATGCCCAATGGGCTTCAAGGATGCTGCTCGAGGCCTTATTAGGGATTAGGGTTTTATTTTCGAAATCATTTGAGCTTTGGAGACTATGATCAGTAAGTTCAGGATTTTAGGTATAATTTGGATGAAGAGTTTGTATGATTTCGAATTTTTGTGAGGGAGATATAGGTGTTCAAAGTTAAGGTGTCAAATTTGTACCTACTATCACGCTTTGAAGCATAACATATGCATACAAAGAGCAATGAAAGATTAGCGACTGGAGTTGGAGAGATCACTTTCTTGGCTACACTTTACATATACTGTTTGATGAATTCTAAGTCTAAACAAAGGAGTTATAGGGCATTGAAGACAGCACATGTAATTCAAAGGCAGTAAGTGAGTCCTTTTTATTGATATTAATGGTTGGAGCCATATCTTGAGTTTTTAGATGAATTTTTGGCTCAAAATTTTTACAAGTGTGAGTTATTAGGTTAAGAAGCTATAGATTAAAGTTTTATGATATTTAAGTACTTATTTTGTGAGATATGAAGAAAATAGCACGCGGGTGTCTATAAGCTAGGAATTAAAGCTACTGTTAGGGTTTTGGTAATATCTCAAGTTCTATAATAAATTTGCAGTTGAATTTTTTTGTGGTAGTTTTTGAAAGTATATCAGTACTTCATGTAAAATTTTAGGTTGTTTAAATAGTCTAATCGTGAGATATAAGCTGTTGAAGTTTGGAAAATATTTCTCATAAGGATATATAAGGTTTTAAGATACTTTATCATACATTCGGATGTTTTCTTAGTACTTGGGCTTATATATTAATGTAATTGCCCTAAAAGAGAATATATTATATATATAAATTGGGTACTTTTATATCTTAGACTTGATTGAGTATATAGTGGCAGCCAAAAGCCCAGCGCTTTCTAGAGGCAAACTCTCTCTACTCCGACATCGCCAAGAAGCTCCTAGTTAGATAGTATATATAGAGACAAGAATGAAGCCCTCTTCACTCCTATCAATTTCTTTCTTGCTTCTAGTCTAGTTTCAAGAGTCTTAATTTTTCTTGTCTTTTGGCAATAAGCTATTCTAGTTTCTTTTTAATATACGTACTTTCTTATTTTTATTTTGTCACTTTTTCTTTGACATGGATTTTATTGGTTTATGCATCATCTTCTAGTTCATTTCCTTGATAGATTGAGAAAAGTATACTTACAATATCAAAGCTTTGTCTTATCTTGATTAAGAGTGGATTATCCATTTTTTCATGATAAGACATAAGCATATTAGAAGTTGCGGATTACCCTCTTCTAAACTAATATTGTTCTTAATATTTTTTTATCTTTAAGTCCTTTTTTCTACTTGTCTTGATTGATATTAGATATTTTTCTGAGTTTTTTTATGAAAAAGCTTATTGAAATGAAGAGTGCAATGGTACAAACGCAAGAGCAATTAAGAGAGTTGATACTTGCAATGCATCAACTTAGCTTACTACCACAAAGATCAACAAAAATGGTAGGAAGTAAGGATATAGAAATGATTAGAGCTACCTCAATATCTGTACCCAATCATATCTCTCTACCCATGGTAGAACATCCTTCAAATATTAGAGAACCAAGAGTTACCCTACCTAAAAAGTTTGATGGTAGAAGATCTAAGTTTCGAGGATATATCAATCAAGTACAACTTATGATTGAACTTCAACCTCAAAGCTATTCAACTCTAGGATCACAAGTTAGATTTATTGGTATACTTCTTTCAGGATCAATACTATCATGGTTTTCATCTTTTTTTTAACGACAAGATCCAATATTGGATAATCTGGAGGAATTCTTGGTAGAATTTTGGTCCATGTATGGAAAACATGATGCAACTCATGTTGCAACCAACAAGATCCCTATTTTGCAACAAGATAATTGATCAGTAATATTATATGCTTCACAATTTTGACAACTTAGAAATGATATCAAGTGGGATGATGCTGCACTTATTAGCCAATTTCTTTATGAATTATAATATGAAGTAAAGAAATTGATGTTCAACTTATTTAATCCTCAAACATTAAGTCAAGCAATTAATTTTGTTGTGAAGTGTGACAATTGGCTTTTTGAATTTCGATCTGAGAGTCATATAAGTTGGCTTCAACATTATTATAATTCAATGACAACACCAGTATTTTTTCAACACATATATTCAAAAGTAGAGGATATGCAAATTGATGTGGTATGTTTTAAACCTCTTATCAAGCAAGAAAAGACTTATCGCAGTCAAAAAAGATTATGATTACAATATAGAGGTTCTAAGCACACTACTTAATATTATCCAAAGAAGCAACAAAATCACAAAATGAGGAGTACAACTGTCAAAGAAAACAATGTGTTGGAAAAAAAATTTGCCGAGTTATAATAGAGACTGTACTATTAGAATCTTATACAATTTCTAATGAAGATCTTATCTTCTCCTCAAAATCCTCTCTTTATTTTATAATAGATGTATATTTAAGACCTAATAATTATAAAGCCTCCTTGATAGATTTAGAAGCTTCAGCTTCTTTTTTAGACATAAAATTTGTTAAAAGTCATAAAATACCATTAATACAAAAAACTAAATTTATTCATGTAGAAGTCATAGATGGTTGTTCATTGTCTTCTAGAGATGTTATTCATAAAATACTTCCTATAGATGTAGCAATAAATGATCATAGTAGTTGTATAATCTTTAATATAATTAGATCTCTATCTAATCTAGTTATTTTAAGTTTATCGTGGTTAAAAAAGTATAATCCTTGCATAGATTGGTTTTTTCATACTTTTGACTTTTCTAAAAGTATAACTAAGAGTAAAATTAATTTAGTACAAAGTCATAAGTTTAGCACAATAAAACTTCTGTTTGTAGGTGTGAAAGTTTTCTTACATGCTACAAAAAAATAATCACCTAGTGTCATTTACATCAAACCTATTTCTAATAATGCAAAGACTTCAAATGGCATTCGAAGCCAATATCAAGAATTTTAAGATGTATTTGAGAAGAAGAATGTATATACTCTTCTAAAACATTTTCCCTATGACTACTCAATTGATCTTCAAGAACGAGCACAATCACCATTTGGACTAATCTATAATTTATCACAAAATGAATTAGCTGAATTCAAGGAATATATTGAAGAAAATCTGACCAAGAATTTCATATGCCATTCCAAATCGACAATAGGAGCTTTAATCCTATTTGTGAAGAAGAAAGATGGATCATTGAGGATGTGTGTTAATTATTGAGGACTCAACAACATCACCATCAAGAATTCGTACCCTCTATCTTTGATATCCAAACTTCTTGATCAACTAAATGAAGCTAAGATCTACATAAAAATAGATCTTTGAGAAGCACACAATCTGGTATGTATTAAAAAAAGAGATGAATAGAAGACTATGTTTCAAATTAAGTATGGATATTTTGACTTACAAATGCATCGACAACTTTTCAATATCTAATGAATGATGTTTTTTGAAAAATTTTAGATGATTTGGTAGTCTGTTATCTGAACAATATCTTGATCCATTCTAAGAACACAAATGAACATGAACTTCGTGTTTGTCATGTGTTACAAAAATTAAGACATGCATGACTTTGTGCTAAGATTAAAAAAAATGTGTATTCCACACTAGTCATGTCGATTTTTTAGGATACATTATTTCAAATGATGGACTTGTAATAGATCTCAAGAATGTTAAAACTATTATGGATTGAAAAAATTCCAAAAACAATAAGAGATGTCTAATGCTTTTTGGGCTTTATCAACTATTATTGAATCTTCATCAAAGACTTTTTTTGAGTTGCAACTCCACTTACACGTTTGACTTGCAAAGACAAACTTGAGTGGAGCAAAGAAGCTGAAGCATCTTTTGAAGCTTTGAAGTCAGCCTTTACTTTTACACCAATCTTGTATTGTATTGTTGTATTGTAACACGACTATATAGTAAAAGATGATAATATGGATCTTATTATAGAAGAGCCAAGTTAAAAGATAAAATAAAAAAATATAGATAAAAAATAGGAAGATAGTAAAACTTTTAGTAGTAATATTGCCTTTTTAAAAAAATTACTTCTATTTACTTTATAAGGCCATAAATAAGGCAAAACAAAGTAGATTGGAAAAATAAATGATATAAGCATCTTTAAGACAAATTTAAGAGTAAATTCTAGAAAAAATTATTTAGAAAAATTAGATATTAATACCTAAAGAGGGCCGGTTATGAACCAGGATCGAAATCAGATCCCGAGGCACAAAACTGAACTCCGATGACGATTTTGTATTCTTTTGCAGATTAGAGAGTGGAGTTTTATAGCAAACTGAATAAAGTTTCAATGAGCATTAGATTTGGGTGATTTGGAGTTGTTATGACTTTTTAAGAGCTAAACAAAGTCATGATTATTTTTGGATGACTTGGATTTTATAAAATAAAATAGGATTGACGTTTCTAGTAATTTTAAGAGTTTTATAATAGATCTATAGATAAAATTTTGTAGGCTAATGGTCATAGTTATGTTCAATATGTGTTGTGAATCTTAGCTCAATCTAATTGTTGAATTGAGGGTTATTGAGGTTTAAATGGGTCAAGGTCTCAAAAAGTGGAATTTTAGGTCTAGTGAGGGTTTTTAAGATTTCTTGCAATCTATTAGTTGGATTGGAGTGAAATTTATGTGAAAAGATATTAGACTTGTTTTTCTATGTGTTTGAAAATTTTAAGATCAATTAAATGGTAAAAAAAAGAGATATTGGCTATGGGAGATCAGCATCAAGGTTGGAGAAGGAGGCCGGCCAGTACCCAAGCACGTTTTTGAGGTTATCTCCTATTTGATAATTCTAATCCTTTTCAAAAAAAAATTTCTTGTTTTCAAGTTAGTTTTTAAAAAGTGTGCAAAATTTGAGTTAAGATCAATAATTCATTCATTAGTTATTGAGGTTTAAATCTATTGTAGAAATTACTAGGATTTGATTAGGATTTGATTTAGGGTTAGGATTTGGTTAGGATTTGATTTAGGATTTAGGATTAAGATTAGGATTTGGTTAGGATTTAGGATTCTTTTAGGGTTTGGTTAGGATTTGATTTAGGATTTAAAATTTGATTAGAGTTTGATTAGAATTTGGTTTAGAGTTTAGGATTTGGTGTAGGATTTAGGGTTTGGTTTAGGATTTAAGGTTTGATAAGGATTTGATTAAGGTTTGATTTAGGATTAGTTAGGATTTGATATAGGATTTAGGATTTTATTAGGGTTTGTTAGGATTTAAGATTTAGTTAATTTTTGGCCTAAAGTTTGAATGAAGTTCAATAGAATTTTAACTAGGTTTAAATTAAGATTGAATTGAGATATATTTGAAATAAATTTGTGATCATTCTAATATTTCTTTAATATTTTTTATTATTTCTTTGTAATTCTTTTGAGATTTCTTTGAATTTGATTAAAGCTTGCTTAGTATTATTATGGTCTAATTAGAGTTTAGTTAGTATTCTATTAGAGTTAGGATTTTTTTGTTGCAATTTCTATTCTATCTTCCACAACTAAGTGCTCGGAGCATTCTCAAGCACGACTTCACATATTATGATAGCGTCGACTTTTTTAAGGCATTTTTGTATGGAAACAGATGCATTAGACTTTGTTTTGAATACTGCATTATTATAAATAGGACTAGATGATAAACTTCACCTAGTAGCTTTTATTCCAAAAAAATTTCAATAGCCAAGATTAACTATGAAATCTACAACAAAGAACTTATAATTGTAGATTCATTTCAAGAATGGCGTCATCATCTAGAAGGTGCTTCCAATCCAATAACTATGTATACAAACTATAAGAATCTCAAATACTTTATGTCAGCACATGTTTTGAATCATTGTAAAATCCATTGAAGTATGTCTTCATTAAAATTTGATTTTAAGATTATGTATTAATTCAAAAAATACTTAAATTTGTTACATGCCCTTTGTAGATATTTTTATCTTACACCAAAAGAAGGAGATGCATCTTTTAATCAATAAAGAATGATTCTCTTGAAGCTAAAGCATTTTCATCTTTGAGTAATGAAATCAACATTGACTATTGATTTAATCCTTGTGAAACAAATCCAATCAAGTATATCTTCTGATCCTCTTATTTATAATATCAAGAATCTTTCTTCTAAGTTTTAAGATACTTCTAAGTTTGAGTTCAAAAATAACCTACTCTATTTTGAAGGTCAATTATATGTTCCAAAAAGAGAAGCATGATTATGTATTCTTCAAGCATGTTACAACTTTCTAGCAGTATCATATTTTGGATATAAAAAGACTTTGGAGCTTATACCTAGAGATTTTTGGTGGTCATAAATGTGGAAAGGTATGAAAGACATTATTTAATCATGCGACTTTTGTTCAAGATCAAAAACTCCTCGTCATCAACCTTATGGACTTCTTCAACTATTACCTATTCTAGAACAACTATGGTCTTTTGTTTCTATGGATTTCATCACAGATCTTTCAATCTCAGGCTCTTATGACTCTATATTTGTAATAGTAGATCATTTTATAAAGATGGCACATTTTTTATTATGTAGAAAATGTATCACTAGTAAAAAAAAAATAGCTAAATTCTTTCTTAACAACATCTATCACTATCATGGATTACCCAAGAATATTATATCGAATAGGAGAACTCAATTTGTATCAAGATTTTTGTAGATTCTTTTTAAGATTTTAAAAGTGGATATAAAACTATCTTTGATATTCCATCCTCAAACTGATTGACAAACAAAGCATCTTAATTAAGTTTTAGAGCAGAATTTAAGATGTACCATCAACTACCAACAAGATGATTGGACAACTCTTTAACCATTCACAGAATTTGTTTATAATAACACAATAAATTCTTCTACAAAATAAACACCTTTCTTTGCTAATTATGGTTATCATCCATGACTTGATACTTTTGACTTTTCAAAAGCTAATAATCTTGTAGCAAAAGATTTGGCAAATCATTTGTCAGAGCTATATGCAACAATAAAGGCACAGTTAAAAGAAGCTAGAGAATAATAAAAGATCAATATGGATGTCTATCTAAAGGAATAACCATTATTTCTATATGGATAATAAGGTATGATTATTTCATCACAATATCAAGACTACTCGTCCTTGTGACAAGTTGGACTATCATATGCTTAGACCATTTCCTATTTTTGTACAAATCAATCCAGTTGCATATCATTTACACCTATCAAAGTCAATAAAAATCCATCCAGTATTGTCCATGTCTCTTCTTGAACCATATAAGATAGTAGACATACAAAGAAGAAAAAAAGTGCCACATCTTTCTATAGAAGTGGATAATAATAAAGATTTGAAGTAGAAGAAGTCTTAGACTCAAGGCGGCGCCAAAATAAATTGGAATATCTTGTTCATTGGCATGGATATAATATTAGTAAATGCACATAGGAGCTAACAAAGAATTTTGCAGTAAATGCAATAAAGAAGGTAGAGGCTTTTCATCGACGACATCCATCAAAATCAAGATGAAGACCTTTCATATATAAAAAATAAGAACTAGGTAAGATAACATTCTATTTTTGATCTTTGTTTGTAGCTTCTTTATATTTGTGATACTAAAGAGATGAAGAACTAAAAACTAGTGGATTTGATTGAAGAGCCTTTATTTGTTTACTTGTTGGATGAAACATTGTAATTATCACAACCTTCATAATTTACTCCAAATAAAATATAATAATCAAATAATAGAATGGTCTTTCTGCCTTGGTATGAGACACTATCGATGGTTGAGAGGCCCTATCAACCACCTTTGAAGAGAACAAAGATCTGAATATGTAGCGAATATAATTTGTTGTATTATAGATTTTTTCAACATATGATGATCGCTCCTTGTAGAACTTGTCCTTAAAAGAAAGAATAATGTCACAAACATATACATGTAAGCTAATAATTACCTATATAAATAAATAGAAGTAAATAGAAATAGATAAAAGTAAATTAATTCTATAATATCTTCTAAGGAAGCTTCCTAAAAACTTCATAGATACTACTTTGACTTTATAGGTGTCTATTGTTGACTTTCACGTTAAAAACTTAGTCAACAAATTAATCATGTGCCACACATATTGATAGCTTGAAGAACAAGCTAACTATATAGCAAACATATAGAAAAACTTGCCTTGTACGTCAAGACATATGTTCTACAAAATCAACACATATTAGAGGTCCTATAGAACATTGTTACGTAGTCCCTAGTTAGATAGTATATATAGAGACAAGAATGAAGCCTTCTTCACTCTTATCAACTCCTTTCTTGCTTCTAGTCTAGTTTCAAGAATCTCAAGTTTTCTTTTCTTTTGGCAATAAGCAATTCCAGTTTCTTTTTAATATACGTACTTCTTTATTTCTATTTTGATACTTTTTCTTTGATATGGATTTTATTGGTTTATGCATCATCTTTCAGTTCAAGTCCTTGACAATATAAATAGCTTGTGATACAAGCTAATAATGTGGTGTGCATATAAAAAACTTACCTTCCAAGTTAAGACATGTAACTTACAAATTAGACTTGTGTTAGAGATTCTATAGAATATTATCACATAGCTCTAAATTAGATAGTATATATGGATGACAGTGTGAAGCCTTCTTCACTCTTATTAATACTTTTCTAATCTTTGGTCTTATTTTAAGACTTTCTAATCTTCTTCTCTTTGACAATAGCCATTCTAGTTTAATATTATACCATATTTGAATGATTCTCTAGTCGTTTTGAATGACATAAGAGTATATTGATTTTATAAATTTTTAAGGTTTATGTCCTTAATAATTTGATAATAATGCTAATTCATTGTTCTTATATTATTTTTAATAATGAGTGGATTATCATACTTCTATTATTGTATTTTTAAAGGTTATGAATTATCCACCTTTAAATTAATATTTAGTTTTTTAATACTAATTTTTTTCTTTAAAAAGAGAGGATTATCCATCTTTATGGAAATTTTTATTTAATATTAAAAGTTATAGATAACTTGCTTCTAATTTGATTTGAATATTTATTTCAACTATTTATAGAAGAAAAAATTATAAAAGCTACTTATGACAAAAAAAGAAATAGATTTATAACTATTATAATTCTTTACAAGTTTATCAATATTCTTAGAATTAAAATCTTAAATACTTTTAATATGAACTATGGAAGTATTATTTCTATGCCTATAGAAGAAGTCAACAACAAGATTTAGACTTTATTCAAAAAAGTTGTATAATTGGAAGAAGCAAGTACATCAAGTTCAAAATCATATTCAAAAAATCTTATTATTATAAATATAAGAGAGGTAAGGATAAATATGCTAAAAAAATTTGATAGAACAAGATCAAAGTTTCAAGAATTTCTACAACAAGTGAAGGCCTATTTAAGGTTGCATCTTTAACACAATATCCATTATTTTGAGAGGTTTGGTGTCTCTCAAAATAAAACAATCAAATAGAAGTAACAAAAATTAGATTATATGTATAGTCAAATAAGGTCAATGAGGTAGCAATTCAGTACTTGTGATAAGTAATTTCCTTTAAAATGAGAGTTTTTATTGTTTTGCAAGGTGTCAAATATAAATGTGATTGAAAATAATAATGCTCTAACTTAATCAAATATTTTGATATAACTTTATACAATTAATTTTTGTATACATATAAAACTATAGTTAAGGAATATCTACAATAGTTATCTATAAAACTAAATCAAACTAAAACCACTTATTATACACTACGAGTTCTACTACCTTTGTCACAATACTATAAAATTTTAAAAACTATGTTACCAAAATATGAATATTCAAATCACAATGACAAATTTGTATATTTCATTCATACATTTTTATTATACGATGCAAGACTTTGCTTGATTATTTCAATTTGTGGAGCCGGAATTTTGATCTCGCATTCACTTGTGTCCTTTCTGATTCGTGGTGACCACGCTGTCATAAGAGCATTCGTTTCTTCCCAAACAGGAGGTTCATTCTCTTCGATCTTCCAATGCAAACCTCTCTCCCTATCCCAACCTGTATAGAACTGTTGTACATCCACACTTCTTAAGGTCGGATGAAAATACTGAATGAGAATGTAGTTTGGCTTCTCAGGATTACAATCTGGGTTTGACAAAGCCCTAGCTATCCACACTGGTTGTATTTCACCTTCTGTAGGTCGAATTGCAACAAAATATCCTTCTCGAACATCTCGACCTACCCTAAAAGATGGTTGTGGGCGACCTCTCAGAGGACCAACATATGGATCATCTTCTCCAAATTCCTCATGATCCTCGCCATCATCTGATAATTGATCTGCAAGATTGTCTCTCACACGGATAATTGGCCAAAAATCTTCTCTCAAAACATTACAAGGAATGATTGATTCATGCAATGCATCCTTCACGTTACGCCAATACACCACCAAATGCTCATACCGTCTTCGATACTCTCCAGTGACATCAACATTGCACAAATCCTCCCAATATTTCACAAACTCTGATATTCCTTTCTCAATATCCTCCACACCTCTCATTATACGTTGTGGAACAGGCGATGGCTCACCACGAGGCCACAAACTACATCCCTGTGCATCCTCTTTCCAAATTTTAATGCCTGCTCCTTCCTCTCCTAGCCACTCTACATCAGTACAAAACAATTTGTATTTCATTTTTGGACACCCTGTTGCATCCAAGTAAAATTTGACTTGTTGTGGTTTTGTGTGACCTATAAGAACTTCACTTTTGTCTAAAATGGATCCAAGTATAAAAATTTTAAAATCCGGCACCTCCTCGATAAGATGAGGGATAGTGGGAATAGATTCCATGTCCATGAACGACTTCATAAGTGCAGGGATAGTAGGGAAGTTCTCTTTCTTCAGAAGCATGCTCCATCTTCCAAATAAGGCGTCGATGTCATCATGTGTATGTCCTACTATCATGAAATTTACATACACTTCGCGAAAGATCCGCTTTGCCACAAGTAGGGACCAAAAAGCAAAAATATATCTATTTTTGTCCTCTCCTATGGCATTATCCATTTGCACATTCAAAATGGGTGGCAACGGTGTTGCTCCTACTAATCTCTCAGGTTGTGGATCTAGTGATGTTTTGCACATCTCCGCACCCTTGAGAATGCTACGAAATAGAGCTGTGGATCCAGAGCCCAAAAATAATTCTCGAAAAGATGATTTTGGAGGTTCCTCCAAATCACGCAACAACTTTGTCATCGATTCAATAGTATAATTTGAATCATGGGGAAAGATATCCAATCCATAATGAGCATAACGCACGTCACTGTGTCCATGAGCAATCATGCCTGTCACAGATACAGGTAGCTTCACCAAAGCATCCAATTCTTTGTTTTTATGTGAAAATATCGGAGATGCAGTTTTGGCATGATCCATCTTGTCATGCATGATTGTCACGCACTCATCGGGATAAGTTTGCGAGTAGTATCGCTTAGCATAATAGTACTCCCTATGAGCACGAGCAATACCAAGATGTTTCTCCAACTTCCTCGTCCACTTCATAGCCTGTTCAAATCCTCCAATGGCATCCTTCCTTAGCTCTTTGTACTTGTCGCAGGTACCACATCGTGCAAAATTATCTCCGGGTCTTTTGACATCGAATTCTGGAAACCTAGATGCTCTGATCTTGCTCAAGTTTGAAGAAGAGACCTCCCTCAATCCAAAAGCAGTATTAACTTCGTTGATTTTTGGAATTTGATCTTTCCATTGAAAGGTAGCTAGGAGAATCATCGAAACCATCTTCTCCCCAGATTTTCTACTGTGAGTACGATGTGGCATGTGATCTGCCTCCTTCTCGAGGATACACTTCAACGTAGCTGTCGCTTATTCAGTGTGCTTCCTTGGCTTCGGTAATCCAGTGTTGCCATGGTCCCTCGCCTCCCGATTAGCTTTTACATATGCTTGGTAGTGGTAGAATGTTGCTTCTGATACCCCAGAAATATGCATCCATGCACGCAAGCACATGGTGATCCCCTCCACTGTCACCATCTTCCGCCCGCCTGCATCTCTATAAACCGCCCTATGCACATCTAACTACATATGGGCTCTGAACTAGAATGTAGATCTATTATACATTCGCTCGCGGAATGATTTAATCTTCTCTCTTGGAAAAGGCTGCACACAGTTCCTCATACAGCACACTTTACTTGATACCAAGTTGATAGACTCTTCGTTGAGGAGTTTTTTGTACTTTAGAGGTGACTCTTGAGAGGGATTTCGGATACCATTCATATATGGCCTTTTGGACTTTGAGAGCGCCGAGTTTGCCCAAGCTGCGTGCAATTGATTGAAGTTATCCTTAGCCTCGTGGTCGTGGAGACTAGCACCATGGCAATGGACTAGCTTTGTAGGCCACGCCACAAGTGCGTACACAAGATCTTGGGGGATGTCATCTTGGGAATGAGTTTTGCAAATGTGGACTGCGACCTGAGTGTCACCAAGAGGACCATTAGCGTCGAGCACAAGATCAGAATTAACACTATGGCATGTACCCTCGCCTACCAATTTTCCATGTGCATTATAGAGGGTCACACACTTCGTAATCCACAGACGCCGAGGAAGTCCTTCGCACTCGGGAACTGCAGGACTGATGGATTCAGCATCCTCAAAATTATCCCCTGATGAATGAGCCATGTACACTTTATATTCCAAAGCATTTACGAGTCCTCTGGACAAAAACAACCACTTCATCAAAACGATGAAAGAAACCTTACGCCAACATCCAGACACAAGAGGCAGTATTCATACTTATCAGATCGAGTCGATCTGATTAGCGGACATGTATGGATGAGAAAAAATTATACAAAGCAAAACGATGAACCACATTTCAGTGAATGCCAATTTTCGAATGGCAGCGCACATCTCCGCACTGATAAGAATACGTGACACGAACATCAGCTCGAGTCGAGCTGATAATGGATGTTAGAATTCACTCACAAGGACGTACCCGACGTCTAATTGAACCAGCTCAACTGAAGTTGATTATGGACATTGGTTCTCCAATACGAGGGCGTAATAGAGTACTCAGAAAATCAGCTCGACTCGAGCTGATTCAGATTGTCAATTATTTAAAGGAGGACGAACTAGACCTCACACAGAATCAGCTCGATTCGACTTGATTCTGGATACTGGTCTTCAATAACGAGGACGAACTGGACCTCACACAGAATCAGCTCGATTCGACTTGATTCTGGATACTGGTCTTCAATAACGAGGACGAACTAGACCTGTCATTGAATCAGCTCGAATGCAGCTGATTCTAGCTGTTAGTTTTCTTTAACGAGGATGTTCTGGACCTCTCAGAGAATCAGCTCGACTCGATCTGATTCTAAACGTTTGTTTTCAGTATTGACGACATAATACACCTCTCAGAGAATCAGCTCGACTCGAGCTGATTGTTGACATTAATACTTTTGAATGAAGACGTAATGGACGTCTCAAAGAATCAGCTCGACTCGAGCTGATTTTAGATTTTTGAAAATAATAAAAATGACGAACTGGACCAATCATAGAATCATCTCAACTTGAGCTCATTCTATACAAAAAAATTTAATACCAAGGACGCATGGGACCTTTCAGAAAATATGGACCTCTTAAAGAATCAGCTCGGCTCGATCTGATTCTGAACGATTGTTTTTAGTACCGAGGACGTAAATTACCTCTCAAAGAATCAGCTCGACTCGAGCTGATTGTTGACCTTAATACTATTAAATGAAGACGCACTCGACGTCTCAGAGAATCAGCTCGACTCGAGCTAATTCTAGACAACAATTTTCAATAACAAGGACGTATTGGACCAATCAAAAATTTTGGACCTCTCATAGAATCAGCTCGACTCGATCTGATTCTGAACGTTTGTTTTCAATATCGACGACGTAATACACCTCTCAGAGAATCAGCTCGACTCGAGCTGATTGTTGACATTAATACCTTTGAATGAAGACTTATTGGACGTCTCAGAGAATCAGCTCAACTCGAGCTGATTTTAGGTGATTGTATTCAATAACAATGACGTAGTGGACCTTTCATAGAATCAAGACTACTCCAACTGATTCTTGACAATAGTTTTGAACAACGAGGACGTATTGGACCTTTCAAAAAATCAGCTCGAGTAGAGCTGATTTCTATAGCACATATTATAAATTATCAGAGAGACATAGTTATAAAGCGAGTCATCTGCACTATTGCGGAATTGTATGGGTATGTGTTACTGTAGCAGGACAAGATTGTACCGAATTCTGGATGAACAGTACTATATTGAAAAAAAATGCCCCTCCGCATCATTAGGTCATTGCAAGACCTCACTCGACTAAAATGTAATAAACGAGAGCACAAAGAGAAGACTAATCCATACATTACTCTTGCTGGGGGATGACCGCAACAGCCCAAACGGCTGGACATAAAGACGTACAAAACATAAGAAGAAAACCAACACAATGGGCAACATCGGAACCCGCTTCAATTCAGACATTGAAGCTCACCTAAAAATTGGAAATTGCAAGTACAGAGAATGAGAGCAAAATTAATTCTAGCGCTCGTGCATTATCAATCGTAAGTAGACAAACAAAGGGACGTTCGGAGGGCATACCACTTGGACACTGGAGATCGACTAAGCCGCCAAATCGAAGAACGTAGCTAGTGTGCGAGCAAAGAGGAATGCAAAACATAGGATTGACATCGGCAGAATTGACTCTATGAGAATGCAGTCAACGCAGCCCACCTACCCTGGGCACGACGTTATCCACCGTCGATCCTCCACAGCAGATCTGAACCGTCCATCGCAATAGACAGGGGCAAAGCCAAAGATCCAGGCACGGTTCGATACTTGGGTGTCGAGGGTATGGGACTGCAGGGCAGGACTCCGTGGAAAATTGATGCTGACAGGACATCAATCGGGATGTGAGATGCGGATTTCTAAAACGTTCATATTTCAAGTTCAATTTTGTATGCTACTTCATATATCAATTATCTTGCTATGACATTTTATTCTTTGATAAGTGATAAAATGATTATATGAAAGAAGGACAAGTAAATTACTTGTTCGTTTAATCCTTCATTGCAAATGTGTGCATACCTCTAAAAGTAAATATGATTTAGATATTTTATGTGTCGATATGTAATCATCTTAAATGCATAGCATTGACTATATTTATATGATTATGTCGTAAAAGAAAAACTAAAATAAAACATATTAAGTAATAGTCCTTATATTATGCATATCTTGTATAAATTATTGCGCATGTCAATAATATCAACATTCGTTAAATTGAGTCTTTTCATAGTCTTAATTTAATACTGATCTTATATCTATAATTGATTTTTTGATTGATCTTATATTTTTAATTGAAATTTTTATTATAGATGAAAAAGTTATCCTCGACTTGAGATTAATTCATAAAAAGAAAGAATAATTTAAAATAATAAAGGATAATTTATAAACATGATATGAATATATTATGGAATTTTGAAGTTTATAGGTTAATGTGAGTAGTATAAGTAATCCGTTGTCATGGGGTTAGTCACATTAGTCACATTAGTCACATTTGATTTGGGAACTTCAAAATTCCTTATTTTATTCATGTACTAAAAGTAAACTATTCATTAGACGTTCAAAATGAATGAATGTCTTGAATGTGATACTTGAGTAATTAATTAGTATTTTTTTATTCACATTGATTCAAGTTTTGAGAATGAAATGGAAGAAAAGGTAGTATTTGCAATGACATGAATGGTTTTTTGATTAAGAAATTGGAGTAGATGAAAAAGGTTGGAAAATTTAAAATAATCATGTAAATTAAAATTATCCTTTTTAAAAAACTTTACATATACAACCAAATGCAATCCACTGATTGTATTAGTTCGACCTGCTAGTGTGAAGAATTGGTTTTATTTAAAGGCATGTTTTGTTTTCAATCATTTGGATTTTGTTGTGAAATGTCAAAAAACGGTCATTATACACTTTCTATACACACATTATAGGAATGATTTGAAACTGAGATTTTATAGAAAAGAACGTCGTTTCTCTCCAACATTTCCCATCCTGTTCCCCAGCAGTTCCCGATGAGTTCCCGTGAAAACGACGTCGAAGCTCCCGACAAGTTCCCGCCGAAATCGCGCAAGGAAACACGGCCGGGGCACGTGAACGCATATGCTCAGGGTGGGGATTAAACAACATTACCGCCCACAAATTTCTCCTCTTTCTCTTTTTTGTTGCGCTCATCGCTCCTAGCGCATTCTCTCTATGCTTCGTCACGTTGTCGTGACCCTCACTTCTCTCCTCTGCTTTGCTGTTCCTCACTTCTCCTTTGCTGTTCCAGCTATTTTATTGCATTGTCAATCCCAGGTGACGAGGGCAGGAGCTTTTGACACCATAGAGAGCTGTTTTGATTCCCCTGTGCGTGACGCTGCCTACGTTCCTGTAAGTGCCGACTTGTATTTGTCTACGGTGTCGAATTCTTGGATCTCTTCTTCTTCGTTTTCAATCACATTTGTGTTTGACGTTGCATTTCATTTATTGGTTGTGAAATTGAACTCCTTTACTACTTGGTGTCATCTTGGATCTGTAGTGTCACGATGCGCGGTTTTTGTATTCGTACGATAACGAATAGGGCAAAACAGGAGGACGTCCGCGGCCGGGTGCACATCGCGTGAAGAATCACAGTTGCGCCCTTACGTCATCAGTATCTCGCAGATCCAGTTCCCACAGGTAATTCTCTACAAAATCAGTGTCGTTCCATTCGAGCCGAGCTGATTCAGGAGTTTCTTATTACCATACACATGGCAATAGAAACTCTGACGTGGACGAAGATCAACTCGACTCGGGCTGATTCGTGCGATCGCCCTAACCTGCCATCAGCTCGACTCGAGCTGATTCATGCAATCTCCCTGACCTGCCATCAGCTCGACTCGAGCTGATTCATGCAATCTCCCTTACCTGCAATCAGCTCGACTCGAGCTGATTCATACAATCTCCCTTACCTGCCATCAACTCGACTCGAGCTGATTCATGCAATCTCCTTTACCAGCCATCAGTTGCACAAACTCTGAATCTTGCAATCGTTCGACCTACCATTAGCTAAACTCTAACTATATCTTGCGATAGCCCCGACATGTCATCAGCTCGATTCGAGCTGATTCTTACGATAGCTTCAACATACTATCAGCTCGAATCGAGCTGATCCACGAGCTTCATTTCAATGAGCGCGTAAAAGAAGGAATTCAGTCTTCGAATAAGATCAGCTCGATTCGAGCTGATTCGTTCAATCGCATGAAGCTACATTCCCCTTCAAATATTCTGATTTAGTTTACGCACCAAAATATTATTGAGGGCAGAATAATTAGTCATAATCCAAACATATTAAGTTAACTTCTCTTAAAAATTGTTGAATGCATATCCATTGCTACATTCACATAGGAATATAAAATGAACCATAATATTAGCATAAAAAATGACACCATATTAATTAAATCTAATGTAGAAAACTTATAATTCTAGCGTCATCATTGACGCATAAACTCCATGTACCCCGAGTTCACTCTTTCCTCCGGTATCGAATCCTTTACAAAATTACTACGCATAACACCAAAGAATCAGATCGAGTCGATCTGATTTGACGTGAAGAATATATAGTAGATTTCCATGTTTCGGCATTAAAAACACATTAAGATGAATCATACAATTGGAAAACCTGACTAAAATCATAAATTCGTATTCGTAATCATTGTTTTCCAAAATACTAACATTGGCCTACATAGAACACCCTACGCAATACGAGGACCATAAATCAGCTCGAGTCGATCTGATTTCATATATAAGATTATTGTTCTTGTGTCCAATAATACATTTGATACAGTAAGAAGAGTTTAAAACGTTCATTGGAGTAACTGTGTCATTAAGTCGATGGGACATAATCTGACATGTTTGCTTCTACGTCTGTTGCAGATGGAGGACATCAAGGCATCATTGTCCATGTACTTGGATAAGCTCGACCGACGTGCCGATGACGATGACGAGACCGATCCGCGGTTGATTTATGGAACCTCGTGGAAGTTTTTTGACCCAGAGGAGCTCGAGGCATGGAGTCTAGCTATGATTCCATTCACGCACGACATCCAGTTTTTGTTCAAATTCAAGAAAAGTTAAGCATTCTTGAAGCTCACGACAGCAGAGCGGGTAAAGGATGTCGAGTACTTAGACGGCGACATGATCTTGGTGAAGTGCGTAACTACCGGAGTTTTGATAGATCCCACAGATGAATATCACTTTACAGTTCTCATACCCTCGAAGCGAATCCTTCCCAGATCACAGCCGCCGGCACGACAGCTGGTAGAAGACCTTCAGACATTCAATGTAGAACGAAGGGATTCATGGTAAGAGAATCAGATCGAGATGATCTGATTTGTATTATGTGAATATCTTGACTTGGGAACAGATCGAGTCGATCTGATCTGAACGGTTGTACTTTCCATCACAGTCGAATTATTTTTGATGTGACGACATTTCTCGAGTGACTTAATAGTCTGATATTATGAAGGCTTGTTCAGAGGATATCAGCTCGACTCGATCTGATTTGCTATTCTCCCTCTTTTGAATTGAATTCTTTGCTATGATTTAGAAAATAAATATTTAACTTGTTTTATTTGTTCACAGGCATTCGAGAAAGCAATGACTTTGAGGTTCTCATTGATTGACGTCAACAAGTCATTGAGAATTTTGTGCACCAAGGGTGCAGAGGAGAAGCTTAAGCTCGTCAATGAGCTAAAGATCATCACTGCCCCCGAGCCCATCTACAACCTCTGGAGTGAGGTTATTTCCAGTGCTGCCCACGAGGAGCTCTACAACCCCGACACCTCTGCGAAGTTCAACGAGAAAGAGAACTGGAAGCAGGAGAGTTGCATGCTCAGCCGCGAGTACTTCAAGTGGCTCGGCAACCTGAGCCTGAATGATCTGGAGAGGCTCGCCAAATACCTTCTTAACCAATCTGGGGAGAAGCGAAAGTTTCCCTATCCAAAGGTGACGATTAAATCAAACTCGTTTGTGCTTGAGAGCTGCTATAGCACGAAGGACTGGGTGGAGAGGAGGAAGAGGAAGCAGCTAGTGAAGAAGGAGCTCGACAACATAGACCCAAGCTTGGGATTAATCAACGCGGAGGGCGACCTCATTCATGAGAATTAGAAGGTGTTCCAGACGGCTCGTAATATCACGAGTGCATCAATAAACGTCCTCCTTGAGCGGCCTGGAGAATCCTACTTTGCTGAAGCGAAGCAACTGAAGTCCAAGAACAAGACCTGCGCGCAGATTTCTCCGGCCGCAGCAGAGTTCTTCAAAGTTTTCTTGAATCATAAGAACGGGTTCCAGGTGCCATACGCGTGTGCCTATTACAAGACTTATGATGTGAGGACAAACACCTTCAATAAGTGGAAAGACAACGCATGGAATAACGAGAGCGCTGGTGATATCGGGATTGGAATCATCGACCTCCGAGAGCTTCCGGGGGTGGAGGATGATCTTATAGAACAAAACACCGTCCCTTATTTCCATCAAGTTCTTGCTGCTCTGGAGAAGAATAGAAGTCCATACTTCGCAGATGGAAAGAGGTGGCTCTTCATATCCGGCAACGAGAGCCATAGACTGCAGACAATGGACTTCATCAACTCGCACGGGGCCTTCAAAGGCCTGCACATCGACTTTGCAGACTACATTCTTGCAAAGTTCGAGCGTCTTGGAGATTCCTCAGTTGGGTGAGCGCCAAGGCAGGTGATCCTCACTTTCTTGCAAGATGTAGACGCCCGTGACCGTGTCGAGATTCAACCGGAATTTCTTCCTCCCGACACACCAATATTTACTAAGCCTCACAACTACAACAAGTTGGAGTTTCGAGTATACAACACCAAACTACGAATGGAGTTCTATCTCTGGCTAGTGCGGAAGTTCAGCCGTCCAGGGGGGTCCATTTTTTTCACTTCGGGGGGAGGCAAGATCACTTGCACGGCAATGGTAGGTACTCAATCAGCTCGAGTCGAGCTGATTTGCTTCTCAATCAACTCGAGTGGATCTGATTTGCTTTTCAATCAGCTTGAGTCGAGCTGATTATCTTCTGAATCAGCTAGAGTCAAGCTGATTTTCTTCTGAATCAGCTCCGGTCGAGCTGATTTGCTTTTAAATCAGCTCGAGTCGAGTTGATTTGCTTCTCAATGAGCTCGTGTCGTTCTAATTTGCTTCTCAATCACATTCATTTCTTTTTTTCATATCCACTAGGCTGTCCGCGTACCATTTCATGCAGATGAGTTCCGTGGATGTCTTTGCGGTCGGAGAGACCGGAGAGTCAGATCGGTGGGAAGAGATCTCAAGGAAAGCACTCACTCTCGAATGAGATGACTTCCTTCCCAGTGGATACAAGGTCAGTGCGATATACAAGTCTAGGGCCACCACGCCCAAACGGTCAAGAGTTGGAGTACGGCTCAGTGACCGCTTCGAGTCTTCTCCATCAAAGAAGCAGAGGAAAATACCAGTTGACAACGTCCTCGTTATATCTGATGAAGACGACGACAAAGCGGACGACCACGACTATGACCCGGACGAGGAGAAGGAAGTCGACGAGAAGGTCAAAATCGACGACGATGACCTTCAAGAGTTGGATCCCATTCAGCCCAACGCCACACTACCTGAGCGGCGATCTCGGGTTATTCCGCAGTCAGCACAAGCATCTGATAATCCACCTTTCGGTGGAACTCCTGGTGCGTCATCTTCTGGGGAGCGGAGGAGGAAGAAGAAGGACATGGACTCTATGGCTACTGTCATGGAGTCCATTTCGGCGATTCTGGCAGACAGCCAGCGGAGGCACGAGCAGCAGATTGCAGAAATCAACGCTCGATAAGATCGTGATCGTGCCGAGAGCATGAGATTGCTCGAGGAGTCCCGGAGGATGCACGAAGACACATCCCGAATGATGCTGCAGCAGCAGCAGCAGACAAATCTTCTCCTCTCTGCATTCTTGAGGCTTAATCACCAACTGCCAGACGCCCTTCCCGCCCCTCCTTCCCAGCCTCCATCGCTGATGCTTGGGAAAATGCCATCTCGATCTGTCATAAGCGAATCCAGTAGTGGACATGCGGAAGCCGCCAATCTTCTGCATTCAAGTGATGTCAATGTCTCGGGCGAAGTGGCTCCTACCACATCTCAACAACACAGTCCGACATCTCCGGCAATCAATTTTTCAATCAATGAAGTTTCCAGAGTGGAGGCAGCGTCAGTAGAACCACATTCCATGGAGCGCCCCACAAATCTAGAGGACGATACTCTAGAGATAGCGTCATCAACCACGTTACTCTCGTCGGTTATGACCCTGCTGGCTGTAACACTGTGCTGCCCGTTGATGACAAAAAACTCTCCGTCTTTGATTTCCTCCCACGTTGTCGGCTTTGAGGTTCTGTTCGTGGGCATTACGCATAACGTTTGCCAGGCCTTTCGATCGGGCAGGTTCATGAGATACACCACCATTGCATCAATAAGCTTGTCCTCTTTCGATCGAATGTTGAACTCCGTAGGTACATCAATGAGTTTATCTATGGAGATGCCCTTCTTTGTATTGACCCCGAAGATGTAGGTATCTTTGCACTCTGACCAGAACTTCTTGTACACTGCGGTGATGTGCTTGAAGTCGGCTTACTCTGGGGTTCATACGACGATGAAACGTCGATCATCGCATTGGCAAGGGTCGGATGTTGAACCTCCGACACCTGGGAGCTGCCCGAAGCCGCTCCGCAATCTCCAGAAGGCGCAATGGGGCAACTTCTCGTCGATCCTCGCCCTGCAGAGCTGGACCGTGGCTTCGCTTTTCCCCGGCTGCTTGAAGGCGCAGGAGCTGCTGTATCGACCGAAGCTTGACTTCCACCTACTGCTCAAACTTCTCTCCGGACAGACCGCGGGGCAGCTAATAGTTTTTGCGCCTCTAGTTTACTTTTGATGACGGAGAAATCTTGCAGAAGTGAATTTATCTTAGTGAAGAGCCGCTTGCCAAAAGCTGGGGACCCGTCCTTCTCGTTGTAGTCCCCCCTGTCGATTTTTGCCTCGAGTTGCTTCACCTCTCCGCTGTATTCAGTGGGCTCGAGGCTTTCGAGGAAGGGAGACATTGTGAAGGGGATCCGCTTCGAGGGTATGAGAACTGTAAAGTGATATTCATCTGTGGGATCTATCAAAACTCCGGTAGTTACGCACTTCACCAAGATCATGTCGCCGTCTAAGTACTCGACATCCTTTACCCGCTCTGCTGTCGTGAGCTTCAAGAATGCTTAACTTTTCTTGAATTTGAACAAAAACTGGATGTCGTGCGTGAATGGAATCATAGCTAGACTCCATGCCTCGAGCTCCTCTGGGTCAAAAAACTTCCACGAGGTTCCATAAATCAACCGCGGATCGGTCTCGTCATCGTCATCGGCACGTCGGTCGAGCTTATCCAAGTACATGGACAATGATGCCTTGATGTCCTCCATCTGCAACAGACGTAGAAGCAAACATGTCAGATTATGTCCCATCGACTTAATGACACAGTTACTCCAATGAACGTTTTAAACTCTTCTTACTGTATCAAATGTATTATTGGACACAAGAACAATAATCTTATATATGAAATCAGATCGACTCGAGCTGATTTATGGTCCTCGTATTGCGTAGGGTGTTCTATGTAGGCCAATGTTAGTATTTTGGAAAACAATGATTACGAATACGAATTTATGATTTTAGTCAGGTTTTCCAATTGTATGATTCATCTTAATGTGTTTTTAATGCCGAAACATGGAAATCTACTATATATTCTTCACGTCAAATCAGATCGACTCGATCTGATTCTTTGGTGTTATGCGTAGTAATTTTGTAAAGGATTCGATACCGGAGGAAAGAGTGAACTCGGGGTACATGGAGTTTATGCGTCAATGATGACGCTAGAATTATAAGTTTTCTACATTAGATTTAATTAATATGGTGTCATTTTTTATGCTAATATTATGGTTCATTTTATATTCCTATGTGAATGTAGCAATGGATATGCATTCAACAATTTTTAAGAGAAGTTAACTTAATATGTTTGGATTATGACTAATTATTCTGCCCTCAATAATATTTTGGTGCGTAAACTAAATCAGAATATTTGAAGGGGAATGTAGCTTCATGCGATTGAACGAATCAGCTCGAATCGAGCTGATCTTATTCGAAGACTGAATTCCTTCTTTTACGCGCTCATTGAAATGAAGCTCGTGGATCAGCTCGATTCGAGCTGATAGTATGTTGAAGCTATCGTAAGAATCAGCTCGAATCGAGCTGATGACATGTCGGGGCTATCGCAAGATATAGTTAGAGTTTAGCTAATGGTAGGTCGAACGATTGCAAGATTCAGAGTTTGTGCAACTGATGGCTGGTAAAGGAGATTGCATGAATCAGCTCGAGTCGAGTTGATGGCAGGTAAGGGAGATTGTATGAATCAGCTCGAGTCGAGCTGATTGCAGGTAAGGGAGATTGCATGAATCAGCTCGAGTCGAGCTGATGGCAGGTCAGGGAGATTGCATGAATCAGCTCGAGTCGAGCTGATGGCAGGTTAGGGCGATCGCACGAATCAGCCCGAGTCGAGTTGATCTTCGTCCACGTCAGAGTTTCTATTGCCATGTGTATGGTAATAAGAAACTCCTGAATCAGCTCGGCTCGAATGGAACGACACTGATTTTGTAGAGAATTACCTGTGGGAACTGGATCTGCGAGATACTGATGACGTAAGGGCGCAACTGTGATTCTTCACGCGATGTGCACCCGGCCGCGGACGTCCTCCTGTTTTGCCCTATTCGTTATCGTACGAATACAAAAACCGCGCATCGTGACACTACAGATCCAAGATGACACCAAGTAGTAAAGGAGTTCAATTTCACAACCAATAAATGAAATGCAACGTCAAACACAAATGTGATTGAAAACGAAGAAGAAGAGATCCAAGAATTCGACACCGTAGACAAATACAAGTCGGCACTTACAGGAACGTAGGCAGCGTCACGCACAGGGGAATCAAAACAGCTCTCTATGGTGTCAAAAGCTCCTGCCCTCGTCACCTGGGATTGACAATGCAATAAAATAGCTGGAACAGCAAAGGAGAAGTGAGGAACAGCAAACAAGAAGTGAGGAACAGCAAAGCGAAGGAGAGAAGCGAGGGTCACGACAACGTGACGAAGCACAGAGAAAATGCGCTAGGAGCAATGAGCGCAACAAAAAAGAGAAAGAGGAGAAATTTGTGGGCGGTAATGTTGTTTAACCCCCACCCTGAGCATATGCGTTCACGTGCCCCGGCCATGTTTCTTTGCGCGATTTCGGTGGGAACTTGTCGGGAGCTTCGACGTCATTTTCACGGGAACTCATCGGGAACTGCTGGGGAACAGGATGGGAAATGTTGGAGAGAAACGACGTTCTTTTCTATAAAATCTCAGTTTCAAATCATTCCTATAATGTGTGTATAGAAAGTGTATAATGACCGTTTTTTGACATTTCACAACAAAATCCAAATGATTGAAAACAAAACATGCCTTTAAATAAAACCAATTCTTCGCACTAGCAGGTCGAACTAATACAATCAGTGGATTGCATTTGGTTGTATATGTAAAGTTTTTTAAAAAGGATAATTTTAATTTACATGATTATTTTAAATTTTCCAACCTTTTTCATCTACTCCAATTTCTTAATCAAAAAACCATTCATGTCATTGCAAATACTACCTTTTCTTCCATTTCATTCTCAAAACTTGAATCAATGTGAATAAAAAAATACTAATTAATTACTCAAGTATCACATTCAAGACATTCATTCATTTTGAACGTCTAATGAATAGTTTACTTTTAGTACATGAATAAAATAAGGAATTTTGAAGTTCCCAAATCAAATGTGACTAATGTGACTAATGTGACTAACCCCACGACAACGGATTACTTATACTACTCACATTAACCTATAAACTTCAAAATTCCATAATATATTCATATCATGTTTATAAATTATCCTTTATTATTTTAAATTATCCTTTCTTTTTATAAATTAATCTCAAGTCGAGGATAACTTTTTCATCTATAATAAAAATTTCAATTAAAAATATAAGATCAATCAAAAAATCAATTACAGATATAAGATCAGTATTAAATTAAGACTATGAAAAGACTCAATTTAACGAATGTTGATATTATTGACATGCGCAATAATTTATACAAGATATGCATAATACAAGGACTATTACTTAATATGTTTTATTTTAGTTTTTCTTTTACGACATAATCATATAAATATAGTCAATGCTATGCATTTAAGATGATTACATATCGACACATAAAATATCTAAATCATATTTACTTTTAGAGGTATGCACACATTTGCAATGAAGGATTAAACGAACAAGTAATTCACTTGTCCTTCTTTCATATAATCATTTTATCACTTATCAAAGAATAAAATGTCATAGCAAGATAATTGATATATGAAGTAGCATACAAAATTGAACTTGAAATATGAACGTTTTAGAAATCCGCATCTCACATCCCGATTGATGTCCTGTCAGCATCAATTTTCCACGGAGTCCTGCCCTGCAGTCCCATACCCTCGACACCCAAGTATCGAACCGTGCCTGGATCTTTGGCTTTGCCCCTGTCTATTGCGATGGACGGTTCAGATCTGCTGTGGAGGATCGACGATGGATAACGTCGTGCCCAGGGTAGGTGGGCTGCGTTGACTGCATTCTCATAGAGTCAATTCTGCCGATGTCAATCCTATGTTTTGCATTCCTCTTTGCTCGCACACTAGCTACGTTCTTCGATTTGGCGGCTTAGTCGATCTCCAGTGTCCAAGTGGTATGCCCTCCGAACGTCCCTTTGTTTGTCTACTTACGATTGATAATGCACGAGCGCTAGAATTAATTTTGCTCTCATTCTCTGTACTTGCAATTTCCAATTTTTAGGTGAGCTTCAATGTCTGAATTGAAGCGGGTTCCGATGTTGCCCATTGTGTTGGTTTTCTTCTTATGTTTTGTACGTCTTTATGTCCAGCCGTTTGGGCTGTTGCGGTCATCCCCCAGCAAGAGTAATGTATGGATTAGTCTTCTCTTTGTGCTCTCGTTTATTACATTTTAGTCGAGTGAGGTCTTGCAATGACCTAATGATGCGGAGGGGCATTTTTTTTCAATATAGTACTGTTCATCCAGAATTCGGTACAATCTTGTCCTGCTACAGTAACACATACCCATACAATTCCGCAATAGTACAGATGACTCGCTTTATAACTATGTCTCTCTGATAATTTATAATATGTGCTATGGAAATCAGCTCTACTCGAGCTGATTTTTTGAAAGGTCCAATACGTCCTCGTTGTTCAAAACTATTGTCAAGAATCAATTGGAGTAGACTTGATTCTATGAAAGGTCCACTACGTCATTGTTATTGAATACAATCACCTAAAATCAGCTCGAGTTGAGCTGATTCTCTGAGACGTCCAATAAGTCTTCATTCAAAGGTATTAATGTCAACAATCAGCTCGAGTCGAGCTGATTCTCTGAGAGGTGTATTACGTCGTCGATATTGAAAACAAACGTTCAGAATCAGATCGAGTCGAGCTGATTCTATGAGAGGTCCAAAATTTTTGATTGGTCCAATACGTCCTTGTTATTGAAAATTGTTGTCTAGAATTAGCTCGAGTCGAGCTGATTCTCTGAGACGTCGAGTGCGTCTTCATTTAATAGTATTAAGGTCAACAATCAGCTCGAGTCGAGCTGATTCTTTGAGAGGTAATTTACGTCCTCGGTACTAAAAACAATCGTTCAGAATCAGATCGAGCCGAGCTGATTCTTTAAGAGGTCCATATTTTCTGAAAGGTCCCATGCATCCTTGGTATTAAATTTTTTTGTATAGAATGAGCTCAAGTTGAGATGATTCTATGATTGGTCCAGTTCGTCATTTTTATTATTTTCAAAAATCTAAAATCAGCTCGAGTCGAGCTGATTCTTTGAGACGTCCATTACGTCTTCATTCAAAAGTATTAATGTCAACAATCAGCTCGAGTCGAGCTGATTCTCTGAGAGGTGTATTATGTCGTCAATACTGAAAACAAACGTTTAGAATCAGATCGAGTCGAGCTGATTCTCTGAGAGGTCCAGAACATCCTCGTTAAAGAAAACTAACAGCTAGAATCAGCTGCATTCGAGCTGATTCAATGACAGGTCTAGTTCGTCCTCGTTATTGAAGACCAGTATCCAGAATCAAGTCGAATCGAGCTGATTCTGTGTGAGGTCCAGTTCGTCCTCGTTATTGAAGACCAGTATCCAGAATCAAGTCGAATCGAGCTGATTCTGTGTGAGGTCTAGTTCGTCCTCCTTTAAATAATTGACAATCTGAATCAGCTCGAGTCGAGCTGATTTTCTGAGTGCTCTATTACGCCCTCGTATTGGAGAACCAATGTCCATAATCAACTTCAGTTGAGCTGGTTCAATTAGACGTCGGGTACGTCCTTGTGAGTGAATTCTAACATCCATTATCAGCTCGACTCGAGCTGATGTTCGTGTCACGTATTCTTATCAGTGCGGAGATGTGCGCTGCCATTCGGAAATTGGCATTCACTGAAATGTGGTTCATCGTTTTGCTTTGTACAATTTTTTCTCATCCATACATGTCCGCTAATCAGATCGACTCGATCTGATAAGTATGAATACTGCCTCTTGTGTCTGGATGTTGGCGTAAGGTTTCTTTCATCGTTTTGATGAAGTGGTTGTTTTTGTCCAGAGGACTCGTAAACACTTTGGAATATAAAGTGTACATGGCTCATTCATCAGGGGATAATTTTGAGGACGCTGAATCCATCAGTCCTGCAGTTCCCGAGTGCGAAGGACTTCCTCGGCGTCTGTGGATTACGAAGTGTGTGACCCTCTATAATGCACATGGAAAATTGGTAGGCGAGGGTACATGCCATAGTGTTAATTCTGATCTTGTGCTCGGCGCTAATGGTCCTCTTGGTGACACTCAGGTCGCAGTCCACATTTGCAAAACTCATTCCCAAGATGACATCCCCCAAGATCTTGTGTACGCACTTGTGGCGTGGCCTACAAAGCTAGTCCATTGCCATGGTGCTAGTCTCCACGACCACGAGGCTAAGGATAACTTCAATCAATTGCACGCAGCTTGGGCAAACTCGGCGCTCTCAAAGTCCAAAAGGCCATATATGAATGGTATCCGAAATCCCTCTCAAGAGTCACCTCTAAAGTACAAAAAACTCCTCAACGAAGAGTCTATCAACTTGGTATCAAGTAAAGTGTGCTGTATGAGGAACTGTGTGCAGCCTTTTCCAAGAGAGAAGATTAAATCATTCCGCGAGCGAATGTATAATAGATCTACATTCTAGTTCAGAGCCCATATGTAGTTAGATGTGCATAGGGCGGTTTATAGAGATGCAGGCGGGCGGAAGATGGTGACAGTGGAGGGGATCACCATGTGCTTGCGTGCATGGATGCATATTTCTGGGGTATCAGAAGCAACATTCTACCACTACCAAGCATATGTAAAAGCTAATCGGGAGGCGAGGGACCATGGCAACACTGGATTACCGAAGCCAAGGAAGCACACTGAATAAGCGACAGCTACGTTGAAGTGTATCCTCGAGAAGGAGGCAGATCACATGCCACATCGTACTCACAGTAGAAAATCTGGGGAGAAGATGGTTTCGATGATTCTCCTAGCTACCTTTCAATGGAAAGATCAAATTCCAAAAATCAACGAAGTTAATACTGCTTTTGGATTGAGGGAGGTCTCTTCTTCAAACTTGAGCAAGATCAGAGCATCTAGGTTTCCAGAATTCGATGTCAAAAGACCCGGAGATAATTTTGCACGATGTGGTACCTGCGACAAGTACAAAGAGCTAAGGAAGGATGCCATTGGAGGATTTGAACAGGCTATGAAGTGGACGAGGAAGTTGGAGAAACATCTTGGTATTGCTCGTGCTCATAGGGAGTACTATTATGCTAAGCGATACTACTCGCAAACTTATCCCGATGAGTGCGTGACAATCATGCATGACAAGATGGATCATGCCAAAACTGCATCTCCGATATTTTCACATAAAAACAAAGAATTGGATGCTTTGGTGAAGCTACCTGTATCTGTGACAGGCATGATTGCTCATGGACACAGTGACGTGCGTTATGCTCATTATGGATTGGATATCTTTCCCCATGATTCAAATTATACTATTGAATCGATGACAAAGTTGTTGCGTGATTTGGAGGAACCTCCAAAATCATCTTTTCGAGAATTATTTTTGGGCTCTGGATCCACAGCTCTATTTCGTAGCATTCTCAAGGGTGCGGAGATGTGCAAAACATCACTAGATCCACAACCTGAGAGATTAGTAGGAGCAACACCGTTGCCACCCATTTTGAATGTGCAAATGGATAATGCCATAGGAGAGGACAAAAATAGATATATTTTTGCTTTTTGGTCCCTACTTGTGGCAAAGCGGATCTTTCGCGAAGTGTATGTAAATTTCATGATAGTAGGACATACACATGATGACATCGACGCCTTATTTGGAAGATGGAGCATGCTTCTGAAGAAAGAGAACTTCCCTACTATCCCTGCACTTATGAAGTCGTTCATGGACATGGAATCTATTCCCACTATCCCTCATCTTATCGAGGAGGTGCCGGATTTTAAAATTTTTATACTTGGATCCATTTTAGACAAAAGTGAAGTTCTTATAGGTCACACAAAACCACAACAAGTCAAATTTTACTTGGATGCAACAGGGTGTCCAAAAATGAAATACAAATTGTTTTGTACTGATGTAGAGTGGCTAGGAGAGGAAGGAGCAGGCATTAAAATTTGGAAAGAGGATGCACAGGGATGTAGTTTGTGGCCTCGTGGTGAGCCATCGCCTGTTCCACAACGTATAATGAGAGGTGTGGAGGATATTGAGAAAGGAATATCAGAGTTTGTGAAATATTGGGAGGATTTGTGCAATGTTGATGTCACTGGAGAGTATCGAAGACGGTATGAGCATTTGGTGGTGTATTGGCGTAACGTGAAGGATGCATTGCATGAATCAATCATTCCTTGTAATGTTTTGAGAGAAGATTTTTGGCCAATTATCCGTGTGAGAGACAATCTTGCAGATCAATTATCAGATGATGGCGAGGATCATGAGGAATTTGGAGAAGATGATCCATATGTTGGTCCTCTGAGAGGTCGCCCACAACCATCTTTTAGGGTAGGTCGAGATGTTCGAGAAGGATATTTTGTTGCAATTCGACCTACAGAAGGTGAAATACAACCAGTGTGGATAGCTAGGGCTTTGTCAAACCCAGATTGTAATCCTGAGAAGCCAAACTACATTCTCATTCAGTATTTTCATCCAACCTTAAGAAGTGTGGATGTACAACAGTTCTATACAGGTTGGGATAGGGAGAGAGGTTTGCATTGGAAGATCGAAGAGAATGAACCTCCTGTTTGGGAAGAAACGAATGCTCTTATGACAGCGTGGTCACCACGAATCAGAAAGGACACAAGTGAATGTGAGATCAAAATTCCGGCTCCACAAATTGAAATAATCAAGCAGAGTCTTGCATCGTATATTAAAAATGTATGAATGAAATATACAAATTTGTCATTGTGATTTGAATATTCATATTTTGGTAACATGGTTTTTAAAATTTTATAGTATTGTGACAAAGGTAGTAGAACTCGTAGTGTATAATAAGTGGTTTTAGTTTGATTTAGTTTTATAGATAACTATTGTAGATATTCCTTAACTATAGTTTTATATGTACACAAAAATTACTTGTATAAAGTTATATCAAAATATTTGATTAAGTTAGAGCATTGTTATTTTCAATCACATTTGTATTTGACACCTTGCAAAACAATAAAAACTCTCATTTTAAAGGAAATTACTTATCACAAGTACTGAATTGCTACGTCATTGACCTTATTTGACTATACATATAATCTAATTTTTGTTACTTCTATTTGATTGTTTTATTTTGAGAGACACCAAACCTCTCAAAATAATGAATATTATTTTTTAGTAGATGCATGAGCTTTCATGCATGTTGTAAAATAAGGATTAACTTTTGATATATATGCCATATCTATTTTCAATATGAAAAAAGATTTCAAATAGAATTTCAAGCCAATATTAATATTATCAAGATATTTTTGAAAATATATATATATATATATATATATATATATATATATATATATATATATATATGTATACTCTTCTAAAGTATCATTCTTATAACTATTCTGTTGATCTTCAAGAAAGAGCATAATCACCATTTGGACCAATTTATAGCTTATTACAAAATGTGTTGGTTGTACTTAAAAAATATATTTATAAGAACTTAGATAAGAACTTTTTATGCCATTCTAAATCTTTAATAAAGGCTCATATCTTACTTGTGGAAAAATAATGTCAAATCTTTGGAAATGTGTATAGACTATCAAAAACTCAACAAAATTACCATGACAAATATATATATCCTTTATCTTTGATTTTAAGACTTTTTGATCAATTAAATCAAACAAACATATATAAAAATATAGATCTACAAGGAGCAAAAAATCTAGCCTGTATAATAGAAAAAGATGAATGAAAAACTACAATTTGAACTAGGTATGGGCATTTCAAATATAACATCATGTCTTTTGGATTCATGAATGCACTAGTTTCTTTATAATATATTATAAATAATATCTTTTATAATTTTTTAATGATTTTTTTATTTTTTATTTAGACAACATTTTAATCTATTATAAAAACATAAAAGAGCATAAATTTTATACTTGTAGTATGTTATAAAAACTAAAAAATACAAGATTATATACCAAGATGGAAAAGTGTATATTTCATACTACTTAAATTTATTTCTTAAGATAATTTATTTCAAACAATGACCTTATGATAAAACTTAAGAATATTTAGTCTATCATAGATTGAAAGATCTCAAAAATAATTAAAGATGTATAATATTTTTTAGAATTTGCTAATTATTATTAGATTTTTACAAAAACTTTTCTCAAATTATGATTCTTCTTACATATTTGACTTCTAAAGACAAATTTGAGTTGAGCAAAGAAGCTAAAGCATATTTTGAAGACTTAAAGATAACATTCATTTATATACCAATCTTATATTGCATCAAATTTTTAAAGACATTTTTTATGAAAATAGATGTATTAAACTTTACAATAGATACAATATTGTCATCAATAGGAGTAAATAACAAGCTCAACTTAATAGCTTTCTATTTCAAGGAATTTTTAGCAATCAAGATCAAGTACAAGATCCATGATAAAGAATTTTTTGCAATCACAAATTCATTTCAAATATAGTGGCATTATCTAGAAAGAACTTTTAATCCAATTGCCATATATATATATATATATATATATATATATATATATATATATATATATATATATATATATATCATAAGAACCTCAAGTATTTCATATCAATATGTATTTTAAATCATTGCAAAGCTTGCTAAAGCATGTCTTTATGAAGATTTGATTTGAAGATTACTTATTGACTAAAAAAAATAAGGTTTGTCAAATTTTCTTTTTAAACATCTTTATCTTATATCTAAAGAAAGAATTGCAGCATTTGATTAACAAAAAAATAATTCTCTTGAAGCCAAAGTATTTTCATCTTAAAGTAATAAATTAAATATTAACTATTAATACAATTTTTTTCAAGCAAGTTCAATCAAATATGTTATCTAATCTTCTTATTTATGATATTAAAAATAATTATTTTAAGTCTCATGATATTTTCAAGTTTGAATTTTAAAATAATCTATTCTATTTTTAAAAACCATTATAAATTCTAGAAGATAAAGCACAATGATGTATTCTTCAAACTCATCATAACTTTCCAACATTTAGATATTTTAGATATAATAAGACTTTGAACTAATACATAGAGATTTTTGATGGCTTCATGTAGAAAAGACAATCAAAGACTTTGTATAATCATGTGATGTTTATTCAAGATCAAAAACTCCTCATATTTGACCTTATCATCTTCTTCAACCATTATTTATTTCAAAACAGCCACAATCTTTTGTTTCTATGGATTTTATCATAGATTTTTTAATCTCAAGTTCTTATGATTCTAATTTTGTGATAGTAGATAGTTGTCATATTATGTGAAGTCTTCTTTGAGAATGTACTTGGTACTTAGCTAAAAAAATTAAATAGAAATTGCAATAACAAGTCCTAATAATTTTAATAAAATCATATATAAATTACAATTAAAGCTTAAAAAATATAATCAAATATTGATCAAGTTTAATTAAAAATTTAAATAATTTATTAAAAAAATAAAAATAAATTTTAAATAAATTTTAATTAAATTTTAAATAAATTTTAATTAAATTTTAAATAAATTTTAATTAAATTTTAATTAAATTTTAATTGAATCTTAAACAAATCTTAGATAAATCCTATAAAAATTTTAATCAAATATTAAAAAAATTAAAATCTCAATAAAATCTTAGAAAATTTTTAATCTAATAATAAACAAATTCTAAAAAAAATTAGACAAATCTTAATCAAATTTTAAAAAAATCCTAATCAAATCCTAAAAAAATATTAAAAAAATCTTAGACAAATATAAATAAATATTAATCAAATTCTAGACCTTAAACCAACTCTAAAGCTTAAATAAATTCTTTACAAATCCTATGGCAGATTAAAACCTCCATAACTAACAATCAAATCATTGATCAACTCAAATTTTTTATACCTCTCAACAATTAATATTGCATCAAGTAAAATATTTTTTAAGAAGATAAAATTTATCAAATAAAAGACGAATTCTAAAATCTACTCAAGTATTAACCAATCTCCTTTTTCAATCTTGATGCCAATCTTCTTAAGATAAAATTTCTTAATTCTATTATTAAATCCTTTTCAAAATTCACAAATATGTTGAAAATCAAGTCTATTATCTACATACATAAGTTTTATCTCAATTCAAGTGATAAATTGTTAAAGATCTTAAAAACCCTTACTGATCTTTAATATTCTATTTTTGAGATTTCAACCTACTTAAACTTCAATAACCTTCAATCTAATTATTTGATTATGCTCAAATTTACAACATGCAATAAAAACAACTATAATTACAAATCTACAAATTTTTAACAATAGATCTATTACTAAACTCACAAAATTCTTATAAATGTAATTTTTTTTATTTCACAATATCAAATTCACCAAAACTACCTTGGTTTTGCAAAGCTCTTACAAACTCATTACAAACTCAAATTATTCAAAATTCATGCTTAAAGAAACGTTATAAGGTCTTCTCTCAAATTCTACTCTATGATTTGTAAAAAAATCCTGAAATTGTTGTAGGTTTGTATTTTTGTACCTTATGATTTGATTTTGATCTAGATTAGCAATTGATCCTTTTTAAGTATCAATTTTTCTTTTTTTGAAGTAATTTTTGCTAAAATTACATTTTAATTCTCTTTCTCATATGCCTATATTCTTATTTTTCTAATCTATCTTATTTTTTTATTTATGATTCTACAAAGTAAGTAAAATCCTACTTTGTAAATTTTTAGTTTTATTACCTTTTGATTATTATCTATATTTCTAAGATGATTTACTACAATATTTTGAAATAAAATCTTTTATATTAGAATATTTTCTTCATACTTTTATCTATTAATAGTATTATATTATAATATTATTTTATCAAGATGGCATATTTTTTATAATATACAAAATCTATTAGTGATGAAGAAAAAATTAAGATTTTTCTTGACAACACCAATTACTATTATAAATTGTCTAAGGATATTATATTGAATAGGAGGATTTAATTTGTATCAAGTTTTTAAAAAATTCTTTTCAAGATTATAAAGGTGGGTATGAAATTAACTTTGGCTTTTCATCCTCAAATTGATGGACAAACATACCATGTAAATCAATTTTTATAGTAGTATTTGAGGTGTACCATCAACTACCAACAAGATGATTTGAAAACTCTTTTTTCATTGGCAAAGTTTATTTATAATAATATGATAGATTTTTCTATTTAATAAAAAAAAAAAAAAAAAAAAAAAATTATGATTATCATCCATAACTTGATGCTTTTGACTTTACAAAAGTTGATAATCTTATTGTAGAAGATTTGAAAAATTACTTATCTGATTTGTATGTAACAATAAAGATAGAATTAAAATAAGCTTAAGAATGATAAAAGTCCAATTCACATGCCTATTACAAAGAGCAACCTCAATTTTATATTAGCAATAAGGTGTGGTTACTTTGTCGTAATATCAAGACTAATCACTCTTATGACAAGTTGGATTACAATAGGTTTAGACCAATTCTTTCTTATGAACAAATCATTTTAATTGCTTACCAATTAAATCTTTTGGAGTCTATAAAGATCCATCTTTTATTCTATCTGTCTTTTATTGAATCACATAAGATAATGAATATCTTAGAAAGTAGAAAAATACTACTTTTTTTAATTGAAGTAGATAATGATCAAAAGTTCAAGGTAGAAGAAGTCTTAGATTCAAAGCAACGCATAAATAAGTTGGAATAACTTGTTTATTGATGTAGATATAATGTTAATGAATCGACAACAAGCTAGTAAAAAACCTTGCAAATACAACAAAGAAGTTTGATGCTTTTCTTTGACAACATCCATCAAAATCAAGATAAAGAATATCAAATCTTTACTATAAAAGAAACAAGATCTAGAAAAAATATCATTCTACTTTCTATCCTTATTTATAGTTTTTATATAATTAAAGTGTTTAGGATATAGACAAATAATATCAAACAAATTATATTCAAGAATTATTATTTGCTAACTTTTTGAATAAGATATTGCAATTGTCACAATCTTCAAGACCACATAATAGAAATAAAGACCTCAAGTATAACATGTTCTTTTTTGAATAGATAGTAAGATATAATATATTTGGTATTACAACCTTAGAACAGACTTCCAATATTTGGTGATTTTAATAGACATAAGAACAACTTCTAATGGTATTTCAAATCTTTTATTTGGATGGAGTTATAAAGTACTCAACAATGATTAAATAATAAGAAGATCTTTCCATCTTAGTATAGGGCACTATCAATGGCTGAGAAGATATATCAATCACCTTCAAGAGAAACAAAGATTAGAGTATGTGACAAACACAATTTGCTACATCTTAGACTTTCTCAAAATATAATGATTGCTCTTAGTAGAATTCATCTCTAAAAAAGAGAGATAATATATATATATATATATATATATATATATATATAAAGTATTTGATAGAAGATAAATGTAAGTAGATTTGATATTATTTTATAGTAAAGCTTCTTAAAAGCTTTATAGATACATATTTGATTTTATACATGTTTATAATTAATATGTAGGTTAGAAACTTAGCCAATAAGTTAGTCATGTGTCACACATGTAGGTAGCTTGTAATACAAGCTAAGAATAAGGCATGCATTTAGGAAACTTATCTCGCAAGTTAAGACATGTGTTTTACAAATTAAACATGTATTAGAGGTCTTATAGAATGTTGCTACATAGCTCTTAATTAGATAGTATATATGGAAGCAAAAATAAAGCCTTTTTTACTCTTGTCAATATTTTTTTAGTCTTTAGTCTTATTTTAAGACTTTCTAGTCTTCTTATCTTTGATAGTAGCCATTCTAATTCAATATTATACTATCTTTGAATGATTCTCTAGTCTTTTCAAGTGACATAAGAGTATATTGATCTTTTAGTTTTTTAAGATTCATGTCTTTGATGCCAATCCTACTAAGCTTAACATATGAAAAATTAGCTCTAATTGTGGACTTAGATGATCTTAATATTTAAGCTCAATATCTATATGATTAAGCAAAGTTCTTTAAAAAAGCTATTCTTTTGGCTATAAAAAAAATATTTATTTTTAAACATTGTAATATCATATGATTTGCTTGAATTTGTAGCAAATCTAATTAATCTCACTTGAAAAGATGTTTAAAAGGACATTAGGAGCCTTTGCAATATGATGTATTTATAATACTTAATACTAAAACAAGATCCACAATTATTTGTATCAAGGATGTATTACCAAATAGTATTTTATTACATATAGGCAACGATGGACAAGAGTATTGAGAACATTCAAAGAATTATACTCCTTCTTATCTTCTTATTAATGATTTTGTACATCCAAAACTAGTAGTTATACCAAATGGTCTTCCTTGTTTTCTATGTAGAAAGAATGGAGGGATTGCTATCATGTTATTATGTGAACAATGCCAATATGGAGGCATATGGCATACTTGACTCCACTTATTTTGATTTTTCTAACACAAGAGTATATTTGTCATTGTTAGAAAAAGTCTTCTAGGCATGCCTCATCTATTCATAAAGATTGAAGATTCCTTCTTTTATACAAAAGACTATCAAATATTTAATATTTAATATTTAAATTTTCATTTATATATAAATTTTAAAAATAAATTCATTAGAATAAAAATTCAAATAAAATATTTTAAAATTTTGATATGACACTTATCATAATTTTAATTTTATAGTATCAAATTTTTCTATAGAAATAGATCCATTAGAATTTTTTAATAAATAAAATATTATTAAAAATAAGTACATGTTATAAAATCTAATTATTATTTCTTAAATAAGTTTTTATCTAAATTTATTTATTAGATTTAAAATAAATATTTTATAATTAAAATTTATTCATATAATAAAATTAACATTTCAAAAATATTTTTAATCTAATTACGACTTTAAAAAAATTCTTAAATTTTCTTTATATATATTAAAAAACCAAATATATTTATTATTATTTTTATAAATATATTTTATTTATTATTAATTTATAAATTTATAAAATAAAATTTGATTAAATCTAAAAAATCTCATAACATCTAAATCAAAAAAATAATTTTTTTTAATTTAAATAAATAATAGCTAAATTATCATATTTACTATTATAATAATTTTTTAAAGTATAATTCTTAATAATATTGTTGAAAGTAAACATTATTTGAAATAACATTATACAAAATTAGTTATAAAATTCTAAATAATGATCAGATAAATAGATAGTTTTCTTTCCAAAATATAATCATAAATAATTGTTCCAAAGATCTAACAATCATTTTTTTTAAAACATATGTTAAAGCTGGTAGCAAATTCAATTCAAAAGATTTTGATTGTATTAACTTATGAAAAAAATTAAAACACAAAAGTCAAAATTAGTTATTAGAAGAAAAATATTATTATGGATACTTTTACTATTTATAGAATAAATAATCTAAAATAATAAAATATAAAATAAATAGATAATAACCTTGTTCAAAAAATTAATATAGAATCTTAATTATAAATTCTATTTATAAGTATGCATTGTGGTCTTTGAAACTTTTTTGAAAAGAATTGTATTTCACAAAAGTAACTTGGTGTATAAACAAAGATTATTGCATACAACACATTAAGTACTATAAATTAATTATAAAGTATGTAATTTAAACCAAATACAAATGCACAACCAACACATTCTTAAAAAAAGATAATGAATCTACATATAATCAAGTCATCTTTCAGATCATAAAAGGAAAATCCAAGAGTATAATTGTATGTTAAAAAAATTCTAAAGCTTTAATAAACGGCTAAAATATCATAGTCCAATTAACCTTTATAATACAAGTTTTTACTCTCTAAAATCACTCAGAAGATTTGACTTGACAAGAATATCAAGTTAAAGGAGTTTCTTAATTTAAGTCTTCAAATCCCAATTGAGACTAATAAAATCAACTAATAGAAAAGCTAAATAGATGGAAAACTACTATACCAAACCAAATGACATATATTTGATAAGATTTAGCACCCAATGCCACATCATGTGACAATAGTCAAATAAAAGTAGACTATTACTTACAACACATTGAGTGCCATAAATTAATCACAAATTATGCAAATTAAACCAAATACAAATGCATAATCAACATAAATTTAAGAGCCTCATTTCCTAGCTGATTAAGAGCCCCTCCACTTAGCTAGAAAAACAACATACACATAGTCACAGATGATGTTGCTACAAGACTATATTCATCTAAGCCAATATTATAGCAATTAAACCACCAAAATATGTGGAAAATATGGAAGAAAGAATCTATTTTTAAAAAATTATTTTAAATAATATATTATAAAAAATCTATTTTTATTTTATAAAATAATTAATTTTAAATTTTAGAATATATTATTATATTTTTGAAATTTATAATATAATAAAAAGTTTATTATTTATGTTTTTAAACGTTTATAGGTTAGATAGAAAAAAACTCTAAATAAAAAAAAATAATCATCTCAAAAATTATATAATAAGGTAATTTACAGATTGTATAAAATATCTTGAAAGACTTGTAGACTAAAAAGAATAACATATTAAATTTAAAACTTTGATATCAAATTTGGAATATATAGTTTAATAAATAAAAACTTATCATATTGTATGACTTTTTAGATAAAAATTTTTAACATTTTTTTTGTAATATACACTAATAATTTTTAATAAAAATAAAGTATATATATTTTTAAAGACATGTTTTTTAATACTACATCAATTCCTGTAACTATGTGGAATTTTGGTTTTGAATAAATTATTTAAAAGAAAATACCAATATATTGTCTAAATAAAACCATTTTATATAATAAGTTGAAAATTTTTATAAATAAAAATTAAGATTATTTTAAAGACTAATTATGCATTTTTCAGAAAAATGTATAAAATGAATATTTCTATGTTTTAATACATCTTTAAAGTCCCTATATTGCTTTAGGAATGTTTTAGAAAGTTCACTTGAATAAGAAATATGTATTATATAGGTGGTATTTTAATTTCTATTTTATTAGACTTATAAAAATATTATTATAAAAAATTTAAAATTTGAATTTTATACATATAAATTATAATTATATATTATTGTTTTTAAAAATAAATCAAAAAATGTAACACTAAATAAAAACTAATATAATTTTAAATTATTACTATTGATATAATTTTATAAATTTCAATCTTAAATGATAAATATTAGTTATTTATTGATTTTACATGTATATATTTAATTTTTTATATTAAAGATATTATGTAATATTAAAATAATTAAAATTAAAATTAAAATAATATAAAAAATTAAAATTATACATATATATATATATATATATATATATATATCATATTTAAAAAATTAAGTAGACTTATTTTAAAATGTCTTTTTTTCTTTACAATTATTTTTTTGTTCTGTAGTTTGATTTTTTTTAAAACAATGCTAAATAGTATACTTAAATTTTCCACAATACAAACATAAACATTGTTCACAAAATCAATTTTTAAAATTTTTTCCTAAAAGGTGTAAATTTCATAGTAAGTATTTGAATGTTATTTTTTTTAACTATTTGCTCTTGGATGTCTTAACTACTGCCACAAAATTACAGGTTTTCAAATATGAAATAACACAAATTTTTAAATAAAAATAAAACAGTTGATTTACACATTTGAAAAAAAAGTTAACATTTTTACTCAAAATTTATAAATCAAGTAAGTTTAATAAGAATTGTTTTTCTTATAAGACCTGAATAATCTTAGTTTTGTTTATATTGCATAAATGTTTTTTACACAATTTTTAAAATTTGACAAATGCATCCATATTGCACCATACAAAACATTGTAGCTCCAAAATTAATAAAATCAAGATAATGTTGGTCCAATAAATAGTATTTTAATAAATCTGGCTTGAAATATCAATGTTTAATAGCTTTGTAATTGGAATTTGATAACAAGTTATAAAAGGTTAATGAAGCTAGAAAAATTTGATGTATTACTGTCAAACTTTTTAAATAAGATTTTTTTTTTTAAATGAATATAGTCAGCTTTTAAGAATGATTTTAAAGGAAAAAGCCACTTAAGAAAAATTAATTAAGGAAGGAATTATTCCTTTAATTTCACAAAAAAATTATTTCGGATGTTTGTTTTTAACTATTAGATTATTTTACATATTTAGATTCTCATTACGATGAAATTTCATATATGACCTAATTGTGACTTGAGCAAATACCATCCACTAGTAACCTCTAAACCACTTGTAAGCAATAACATGTTGTATGAATTGGAATTACCAACATTTTTAAATTTCATTTTCCATGTTCTCAGAAAAAATTGGAAAACAAGCAGACTGAAAAAGATAGAAATTACAACCAACAACAACAGTAACCCACAACCCACGAACACCAGCAATGTAGAAGGTAAGTAAATAAGTAAAACAAACGAACCAACACACACACACATACACACACAGCAAAAGAGTAATAAGGCAATGGAAGCAGAAAGAGGCTGCGAGGGACAGACGATGGCACCAACGACAGGATGCAGCGAAAGGCCAACGAACGTGCGCCGGCGAGGGAGCGAAGAAGGGACGGAGTGAGTGCCGCGGGTGAGCGCATCACAAGCAGCCCATCCCCATTCCAGAGTGTGTTTTTGCTGCCCCTGCTTCCCGTGCTCCTCGTCGTCATTGTCGTTGCACTCGTGACGCTCCTCTCCATAGCTGCTACTGCCACTCTCCAATCAATCATGTAAGCCCTTCTCTCCCCTTCTCTTCGCTTCTCTGCTCCTCCCACTTTGCCTCCCATCTTGCGCCACTGCTTCTGCTGCTTCGTTCCGGACTCCCCGCCTCGGCACGTTCCTGCACTCTGGAATCGGTGGAAAAGGGTGGATTGTTGTGGCTCTAGGGTGGCGGTTCTAGTCGGAGCTCGTGCACCCAGTTCGCAGCGCGGCTAGATGCGGGAGCTCTGTGGAGCCAGAATGTCGTCTTGCCGGCTTGTCCGTTTTAGGGCAGGGATGTCGAGACTGTTGGGTGCGAGGGGGAGATTGTGTTCCTGTGTGGCGCTCGCAATCCACGGTGCGTGGGCGACCGCGTAGGCGTATGTGTAGCGTGGGGTTTCGCGGACCGAGTGTTGCATCGCGTTCGTGGTGGGTTGTTTGTGCAGTGCCTCGGGTTCTAGTGTGGATGTGGTGATGGCGGAGGAACCCTAGAGTTGGTTATCGCGACGGACTGCGGCATTTCCAGTGCGCAGGAGTGGATCTCGTAACACTGACTACAGTGCTGGGTTCGTGCCAGTCGGGCTTGGTGGAGTGGTTTCGGAGGGCAGCTGGAGTGACCTAGTTGACGAGGTTAGGGTGCGAATGCGGAGCAGCGTCCTTGTGTGAGAAAGTGTCTAGTTGTTTTGGCGGAACGAGAAGCAGAGGTGTTGCACAGTTGCGATCGGAGGTTGGCGAGAGTAAGAGAGGCGTGGTAGTGTAGGTGCAAGCGCTCCGAGGCTTGTGTGAGCTGGGATGTAGTCCGGTATGCATTTTCCGGAGGCGTATGTAGAAGTGGACATCGGGTGGTATGCGAAGTACGTGGAGTGGTGGATTGATCCGTTTCTCGACGAGTGACGACAGCGCGAGAGGTCACGCGGTGGATGTACCACATGGTTGGATGCAACGGAGCGCCTGGCATGGCTCTGCAACTACGGTCTCCGTGTTCCGAACGGTGGTGATGTGGTTGTGGCACGATAGAATGTTGGTGAAGGTGTAAGTGGATGCGAGGTGAAGGGAATTTGGTGTCGGATGGTAGGATGACGAGGTGATGGTGTAATATTCGGGTAGTGGGCGGCGACGCAGACTGTAAGCAGGAGTGGGTCCGTGAGGGCAAAGAGTTGTGCGTGGTGGATGACGCCACGGTAAGTTGGCAGCCGTGCTGATGTGTATGAGCTGAGCAGATTGAGACGGCATTGTGCAGGGGCGATGCGGTGGAAGAGAAGTCTCAGGAGATTCCAGAGGAGGTAGCAGAGGAGAAGGTGGAAGAAACTGCCGAGGAGGAAGCAGCGGAAGAAGAAGAGGAAGAGGCCCCAGTGGAGGAAGAGGAAGAGGAAGAAGTGGTGGACCCAAAGGCGGAAATAGAGGAGTCGTGCAAACCGAAGTGTGTGAAGCAGCTTTTGGCGTTGCAGGTGCGTGGTTGCCTGCATGTGTGCGTGTGTTTATGTGTTGATCGAGGAGAGGGATGTGGGGTATGGTATTAGTGGGGCGTGGACGGTCTTTCATTAGTTCCACAGCGGGTGCTAGAAGCGGGAACGGTGGAGGCTTGGTGCATGATGGACGCATGCGGCACAGGAGCTAAAGCCGTGACAGCACGGATGTGCAATGTGTGGAGTAGAGGACAAGAAGGGATGGCGGATGGTGTGGTTTAGGAGAAGCCCGAGTGAGAGTAGCAGTTGGTTTGATGGAGGGCGGCGAAAGTTGTTGATGCAGTTGGAAATGAGTTGGGCGAGTGAAGCGAGTGTGGAGGGGTGTGAGCATACTGGGGATGGGTGTGAATAGGGATGTGAAAGGTGGGCAGTGTGATGATGGCGAGCAATTTGGTGATGGTTGGTGGCGGTTGGTTGGCAGGCGTGTGAGAAGCGCGTGGAGGAGGATGAAGAGGGTCAGAAGCATTGCACAGGGCAATATTTCGATTACTGGGGTTGCATCGACAAATGCGTAAGTGTTGCTGAACTGAGAGGAGGGGAACGATGAAGTGGTGTGGTGTTGTGAGGATTGAGTATGGCATGTGAGTTGTTGGACGGTGGAGGAACGTTGAGGCATTGAGGGTTTGCAAGGGAGGAATGCGAGGTGGAAATATGTGAGAGTTCGGAGTTGGTGCGACGAGGGTATGAGTGGGTGTGTGGTGTGAGGGACGTAGTTAGTGAAAGTGATGAAGTGAGGAACTGTAGTGGCCTGAGGACGATGACGTGGATGTTGTTTTGCAGACGGCACCGAAGCTGTTCCGAAAGCTGAAGTAGGGGGTTGATGTAGCTGCGGGAGTGGAGACAGGAGGCTTCTGGCTAACGTCGAGGGGTCAGAAAGTAGAGGCAATGTCCAAATTTGGGAGCATTTAGTAGAAATGCCGAATAAAGTAGTGTAGTTTTTTGAATGGCATTGCATCAGTTTTGTTGATCTGGCTTTTGTGTATGAATTGTGTGTGTGTTTGTATCGGAGTCATTTGATTGGGCTGTTTCTTTATGATTTTGAATTTTTTGAGAAGGAGAAGTTCCTGTACTGTGTGAGCGATAGGACATTGAATAAGTTAGTCGAGAAGTTTGCAGGAGTTTAGGATAGTTAGCTTCTTCTTTTTTAATTACGTATGAAATCGATAGATTTAAAGTACGCCGCCAAATTTTATTTTTCGTCATGGTCATGAATGTATTTGTAATAGTTGAGTTCGATCTAGTTTTTGCAATTTAGTAAAGGGCTTTTTGAGGTAGATCATACTGTTATGTTAATGCGACATGGTGTCTGTATTTGGTTTAGTGGACATAGAACATGAACAATGGAATTATAGGGACTTATTAATATGTTTATATATATATGATGAATATCTTGATTTCAAAAATGTGGTCAATGCAAATATTTGCTTGAATGACAGTTGTTATCGTAATTGTTATTTGAAAGATTCGTTTAAGTGCTTATATCAAAGATTTATGTAGGTGAAGTCAAGAGAGTTCAGGAACTAAGTAATTTGGATTTTTGGAGTATAACATTGAGGTTTCTAAGTGCTTGAAGTAGATGAAGAATATCTTGAGACTGATTTTGGTCAATTTCATAATTAAGTTGGTTTCTTAGAATGGGGGTTTAGGAGTGTGTTTTGTGTGAAGTAGGATCTTTATGTTTTGGAGATCTCAGATGGAGCGATTTTCGGATAATAAATAATGAAGATATTATATTTTTGATATTTGGTTGTGACTTTTAGTCAAACACATCTATTTTGGAGGATCACATGTCCACAACTGTAAGAGATCTTATTTAAATGAAAATCAAGTTTTTTAGTATTAAAAGGTTACCTTCATGTTGGAAAGATTCAAAGTTTTACTATTTAAATTTAGAGACTTAAATCTTAAGAATTAAACAGAAGATAAATTGTGAGAAAAACGTAATAAGTTGACTCATGAAAAGTGGTCATTAAAGATAATAAATAGATTAAGTTGTTGAAAGTTATAGAATACAAAGAGTCCAAAAGTAAAAAATCTTACAACAACTTTGTTGCATTTTTTTGTGTCTTTATTGAGTTGTGCAAGTGCAAAGTAGGAAGGATCATCATTACTACTCTACATTGATTGTATAAACTATATGGATTTATGTTCTAGATGATAACTTTTGGAATAAAGAAGTGTAAAGAACAGCTACAAAGAGCTAATAATATTTTATATTTGCACAATAACTTACTGTATTAAGAAAATTACATGGTTTTTTGGAAACTCCATAAATTGCTAACAATTTATTCTATCACCATTAAAGAATAATTTTTTGAACAAGCTATTTTGTATTGGAATTTACATTTTTTCTTCTAAAATCTAACTTGATGATTTTTTATATTATTATATAACTTTTAAATGTCAAACCATATTTATGGTATATTTAAAAGAAACAAATAATTGTTTCTATATTGTATATGTTTTGTTTTTTCTTTATAAAATTGTACTAATGATCGTGATAGAAATTAAACAAAAATAATGTAATTTGAATTGTTATTATAAGATAGTTGTTAAAAGTACAATATATCTATATTTAATAAATAAAAAGATTATTAAGAGAAAGATATTAATATATATATATATATATATATATAGACATGGACATACATACAAACATATTAATACTAGTAGAAACTTGTGTTATTAAATACAAAACTAATAGTAACTAGATACATTGATTTATATAACTATATTTAAGCAATTTCTAAAAATTATCACTATTTTAATATTTTATAAAATCACAAAATTATTTTTTAAAAAATATTCATTATATAACAATAAAATATATTTTAAGCTATATTTATGAACTACTTGCTTTAATTGGGTATTTTAGTATTCATGTAAATATATCTTTAGTCATTGTCAAAAGTGCCATTTATACTATCTAAATAAATAGAAATAATTTGAATGAAGTAGAAGTAAATAGAAATAAGTATGAGAAATCAAATAGGTAATAATTTTAAAAAACTTCTTAAATAAAATTCTTGAATGAAATATATACCAATACCAAAAAAAAAAAAAAAAAAAAAAAAAAATCCTTCAAATTTCTACAACCAATAGAAAAAATAATTATACTACTCCAAATATAATAATATATTTTTTTTTGTTATGATCTTATAAATATAGGTGAAAATAAATGATAGGTTGTGCAAGTCACAATCTATAATATTATACTAAAAGATATTAACTATAGCAAGAATCAAAAAAATATCTCATTTATGAGTAGAAGTATAATTGATGAAAATAGAGATATAATACTTTTAGATTGCAAAAGCATTCTTAATAAGTATAAACCATTATTTTATATTCAATGATAAATTTTAAAAAAATATCATTGCATACAATAAGTAGATAGGTGATAATATTACAATTCATATCTTATGTATACAAATTTGTAAGAATATGTACTTGCAATCTTATTGCAACTCTACAAAATATATTTTATAGGACACATAGACTCATAACCATTAGAAGAGACTTGATTTTCCTCTTAAGAAATCAGACCTATCTTGACTTATTATGGAGATATGAATTTCAATGCCCTATTTTTAAATTACTAGGTTTTTTATATTATCCAAGCAAACAAGAAATCAATCTGTAAGAATTTATAATCATTTTATTTGATGGAATAGATAGAATTTATAAGAATGTTAGTTGATATTAAAGTATTAAGATATATTCATTTTTTTACCATATTAACATGATTTAAAAAATTATACATATTGTTTAAAATTTTATTTATCAAACATATAACTTTTATTTAAAAAAAAATTAAAACCAAATATACACCAGATTGCGGTGCCCAATGACATGAGTTTTTGATAATAATTAATAAAATATAATAAGAAGAAACTCACCTCACATTGCACATGAAAGTGGAGGCTTATCCTGCATAATCATTTTTGGACCTTAAAGATAAATCACATATATACATACATACATATAAAATCATTTGGAAATAAAATTCTTACTAAGATTTGCCTACATTAGCTACAACACTAGAACTGCCCAAAGTCCAATACCTCAATGCGTGGTATTTGTACTTTGGAACTGTTGAAATAGTTGACACACCCATAATTATGTGTCTCTCTGACCCACTATCCCAAGTTGAGGATACTCGACCACCAAAATCAACAATTGGGTTGGTCCAGTCCCTCAAAAGTACCACTTGCAAAGATACCTCTTCGACACAATTAAAAGATTCCAGAATTCTGAATTAGAATATTCACAGCAAAAATTGAATTCAGATTCTACAAAATTGTAACTCATTGAAATGAAAGAGTAATTCAAGAACAACTCACATATCCAAGTCCTACTCTTTCTAAGGCTTCCACTCCCAATACCCAACTCAAAAAGGCCAGGAATATGAGCCAAAGCAGAAGAGCTGCAGCATGGAAAGACAGACGATGCCAATACCTATGAACCCAATTATAGGAATGAATACGTCTGCAGAGAACAAAGGCATGGAAGGCAATCTACTGAAGCAGAAATCCACAAAAAATGAAAGCGTAGATGATGTGGATTCCGAGGAGGCCAGCACAGAGAGCCACAGTGTTGCGTCCAATGGGGGGGGGGGGGGGGGGGTGTGTATGGAGAAGGTAATAGGGACAAATTAAAGAAGGTGCTAGAATGGGCTGGCAAGGCGTTAAAACCACAAGAGAACAAAGACAACAGGTTATTGAACATCCAGACAGATTAGGGTTCGGACTCCCATCAAAAGCTGTAGACACCCTGCAGAGCCCACTTCATTGTCGTCGCAGCTCGGATCTCTCCCTCCCTCCTCCGTTGTCGCCATCGCCATCGTGAGACTCCCTCCCTCCTTCACTCCCTCCCTCTCTGCTCCCCGACTTCCCCTCGCGGGTGGTTACTACAGTTCCGGAGGCTGATACTGTTGGCGCCGTTGTAGTTCGTGACTCTGGGGGTGCGGTTTCCGCTGAAGCAGGGGGGCGGTTGGAGGGGTTTTGTGGAGTGTGGAGCTCGCGGTTGTGTGGTGGTGGTGGTCTTGCTGTGACTCGGGGCTGCCTGTCGCTACCGGAGGGCTGGGCACAGTTTGTTCCAATCGTTGTAGGCAGGTTTCGGAGCCGCGGTCTTGAGGTAGGCGGCGGGGGCTTAGCTTTCAACTCGCCTGGCAGGTTGAGATCGAAGGGCAAGTTTGCACACCGCTGCGGTGGTGTGAGGCCAGGTAGTGTCGCATTGTAGTCCTTGGTGTGTTTTCGAGTGATTTGCTATGCAGTGCTGTGGTTTTATAAGTTGTTACCCGTCTGCGGTACAAACCGGTCTGTTGGATATGTAGATCATGGAGCAACCGACCTGGAACGGACCTATCTATAGTCTTTCTGATGTTATTGGTCATGTAGAGTTTTTGAAGGTGAGGCCTCGTCTTGTATGCATAGATTTCCAGGACTTGAGTGTAGGATACGAGTTGCTTAAGCAGGAAAACCATTGCAGATGAACTGGTTGCTCTCTGTTTCTAGGACATAGAATTTTCGTTGAGTTATCCGTACCGCGCATTACACGTGAACAAGCCCGTCCTGGTTTATCTAACAATGTTTGGACGCTATTCTTAACTCACTGGGAGTGTGTTAACTCATCGTTTGTTTATTTCACTCGAAGAGTATTCCACTCTGGGATACGTTAACTTTTCAACCTTTGAAATTCCTTAGTTTCAACACCTACACATCGGAGCTTGACTCGTCATATTTACTTTGCCCTGCGTACGTTGTACGAAACTCTGAATGTGAACGACGAGGGTCGCACCCCACTAACTGAAGGCTTTCGTTAGGTGCGAGCAGGTGACGACGGCGGTGTAGAGGCATCCAGTAGCCACGCCCTGCTGCTAGTCCGCACATACTTGACGGAAACTAAAGCCAATGTCCACGCTCTTATCAATCAGATAATTTTGTTTCGCATCTAGGTTATGTGTTCCGTACCAAAGCTATGGCGAACGATTGCAGGAAAGGATGTTTTTGTGTTTTATGTAAGCTGAAAATTCTGTGGCCGGTAAGAAGTCTTTGTGGCGCGTTTAAATAATAAGCTGCGTGACGTCCGAAGAATCCTGCCTGTACCATGGGCAAACTAGTGTCACTGCTCACTCACTCGTTTGATATGTGAGCTGGATGGATTGTGGATCTACTGGTTCTGGTCGACCCTTAACGGAGTGAGTTCTCTTGTTTTGAAGGATGTGTGATTCAAATGGTGTCATGTTTACTAAGCAGGCGTCCCGTTCGAAATGCGTTTTGCAGGAACAATGGCGAACCATTCCGCGAATGCCCCTGCTCAAATTCCTGCTGCAGCACATGTGGTAAAATTCGTGAGCCACCTTGGGTTTTAATTGTGTCAGATTCCTTTTCCGACCTGTTAACGTGTGGTTGAGGCGTAAGATGTATCCTTATTCCCAGGCTTGCAGCATTGTGCGAGTGTGATTGACGAGGGTCTGAAAGAGACACTGCAGTGTGGGCGACTGCACCTAGTCCATCGGCTCGCTTGTATATCAACTCTACGGACATTTCTCTGTTTCTGCACGCGGTTTGTTCGTGGGTGATGGTGCACTATACTATGACCCCTGGCTTGTGGTGGTGGGTCACATGGATAGAAATGTAGGGTGTCGGCGTTTGTGAACTGAACGATACGTACTCGGTGTGTGGGGTGCAGGTGGGGAACGCGTTCGTGAACCAGTATTACACCGTCCTTCATCAGTCACCACAAGTGGTTCATCGGTTTTACACCGACTCCAGCCGCTTGACTCGGGCCGAAGCAGGAGCTGATGGTGCCGTGGATACCGTTTCCACCCAGAATGTGAGCGTCTTTGTTAGGAACTAATATGTACCTGTTGGTCATTCACTCTGTAAAGTAGCTCAATGAAGGAGGGTGTGGTAAACAAGGTCGTCGTAGGTTTGATGCGTGTAGTACACGAGGGGTCTGTGCTCTCCCGTGCGCATGAGGAGGCAGATGCTGGATCTCTTGGTGTCCGAGCTCTCGTAGTCACGTGCCCACTGTCTATGATGTGTTGCATATGGTGGTACTGAGCTTTGCTCGACCATGGTGCTGGAGGTTTCGGCAGAACTGTTGTCATGTCGATGGTGGATGGTCGGCGGTCGGGTTCAGATGGGGGTTTGAACAATGTGGGGCATGATTGTTGCAGGAAATACACCAGAAAGTGATGTCGTTGGACTACAGCCAACTGAAGGCAGAAATCAAGACCGTGGACTCTCAGGACTCGCTGAATGGTGGAGTGCTGGTTCTAGTGACGGGGTCGCTGTCCACGAGTTCCAGTGGGAAGAGGAATTTCGTGCAGAGCTTCTTCTTGGCTCCACAGGAGAAAGGATACTTCGTGCTGAACGACGTCTTCCGTTATCTGGATGACGCTACTCCGCAGGAAAAGACTGACCAACCCGTTCCCGAGCCAGGTGAGCACCGGACGTTTTCGGACGACAGTGATGTATGTTATGGTAGTGGTAGGGGTGGCGGAGTCGGTTAGCTAGGGTTTTGTTGCACGTAGTGACCCGTTGTCGTGCGGTTGGGGTTCTGAGCAGCTGCGGAGCAACAGGCTTCGGCGCCGGAACCCGAGTTGGTGAGGGAGGTTTCACCCTCTGCTTCGGAGAGCGAGACGATGGTCCAGGAGGTTCGCGTGCACCCGGAGACTGCAGGAAGTGAAGGCGAGGATGAGGACGGCCAGGCGCCAGTTCTAGACACGACTACACCGGTGATCGAGGAACCGGAGTCGCCGATGGTCCAGGACGCCCCGTCTTCGGCAGTGAATGAGGCCGAGAGTGGTGGGGAGGCACCCAAGAAGCACTCGTACGCGTCTATTGTGAGTGGGATTCCTTGAGCCCGACCTGGTTGTGACGGAGTGGTTGATGTGTGGAGGTGTATGGTGTGCATAGTGGATCGGTGATAAGTGAATGCGTGGGTGGGACTTGGCTCATGTTGTCTCGGGTTGGCTTGTGCAGCTGAGGGTTATCGGAACACCGCCTCCGAAGGCTACGCCTCAGGCCCCGGCCGAACGTCCTGCAGCCAGTGCAACGGCATCTCCAGCTCCTGCGACAGCTCCTACACAGGAAGTGCAGGAAGAGAGCGCACCTGTGGAAAACGAAGGTGTGTGGAAGTGGGTGGGTGTGTGGTGGCAAAATTGTGGGGATGAACGTGAGAAGAGGGGGTAGTGTAGCATGAGATTATTGCGCCAACGAGTGGAGAGGCGGCTAATTAGCATGTCGTAGAGGCGGAGTGGAGAGTAGGTTTGTTGGAGAAAATGTGTCCGGCATGATCTTGTGACGAGGCGATGTAAGGTGGATGAGGTGATGGCATGCGGTGAGGTATTTGTAGGACATGCTAGGCGGCGGGGTGGTGGAAGTGGACGAGAGTGGTAGTGAGTGTTCCTTGTTAGCGGGCAATAGAGGATGGTGAGAGGATGGGGCGGATGTGCATGGCCGGGCATGGGTTGGAGCAGTTGTCGGGGAGGCGTTATGGGTGCTGACTGATGCTTGGATGCAGCTGACGGGCGGTCAGTGTACGTGAAGAATCTGCCGATGAACACCACGGCACCAGAGCTAGAGGAGGTGCTGCGCAACTATGGGACGGTGAAACCTGGCGGCGTGAACGTGAAGAATCAGAAGGTTGGTCTCATGAAGACGTGGTGAATGACGCGTGGTTGCCTGGTGCATGTGAAAGAGGGGGTTTTGGAATGAAACGTGCAAGGGATGGTTTCGGACACGAGGAATAGTTGGTGAGGCGAGTGGTATGCTGTTATTGAGGTGTATGGGTGGTACTGACGATGGTTTGGTTGGGTGTATGCGGCAGGGTGTATGCTACGCTTTTGTGGAGTTCGAGGAAGTTAGTGGAGCTCAGAGTGCGATCGAGGTGAGATTGAGGAATGCATGCGGTGGTGAGGAGGCAGTTGGGGTGAGGAGGTTGGCGGTGTCGTGACGAGGAAGGGGTTAGAATGTGCACGCATGTATGGTTTGAGCACGTGCGGTCTGGTTGTGATAGGGAGGGTTCTGATTTGGGATGGTGGGTGTGTGCGCAGGCTTCGGGTGTGGAAATCCGTGGGCGTCCAGTGTACATCGAGGAGAAGAAGCCCATGGGACGAGGTACGTCGGACACATGCAGTGCAGCTGGGTGAAGGCGGATATCGTGGGTGTGGTTGTGTTGGTTGGGTGAGTGGTCAGGGAAGGGGTTCGAGATGAGGAGGTAGCTAGTTGGATGTGGTGGGTAACAGCGTGGTCGCGTTGGTTGCAGCGCCGAGGCGTTCGGTCGACAACAGAGGCGAGCGGCCATATCGTAGCGACAGAGGCGAAGGGGGAAGAGGACGCGGGTCATACGGTGGGCGAAACTTCGGTCGTGGCATGGGGCTAGAGTCACGGGAGCGAGACGGAGGCAGCAGGGGCGGGCGCGGGTCCGGAGCTCCGCGAGGAGGGTACCCTAACTCGAACGGCAGTGGTGCGGCAGCGTACGGCGGGGGAGAGCGTCGCGGCGAAGGTCAAAGAGCACCAAGACGCAACCCTGGTGCGGCGCAGGGTGGGCGCGGTAACGGTGCGCCTGCGGCCGCTCCGGCGTGAGCAGAGGTGGTGGTGGGATGGGCAAGGGTGCGGAAGGGCGAAGCGAAGTCGGGCAAATGCTTGGGTGTGAGGCAGCGGGGATGCATCTGAGTTGCCTAGTGGTGCGATGTTAGTAGTAGTGGGTGAAGGCCCGTTTAGGGGCTGGGAGGTGGAGGGTTACAGGATGTGGTAGTGCCGAGTAGCGTAGGTGCAGTGTCAGGGCTAAGAGAGTTGGTAGAGGGAGTCAGCGGAACTCGCTGCCAAAGGTGCGCAGTGGAATAGATGCTCACAAGCCAATTTGTGAAATGTTTTTGGCGGAAGGTAGAGTGGGAGGAGGTTTATAGGGGTGGTGATGTTGGCAAGCACGCGACGGTTCGCAGCAAAGATTTTGACGAGCGTAGGTTAGTTGACAATTGCTGGGAGACTAGTCTGGTGTGAAGGGCGAGGAAGATATACATTGACGTCCTGGCGCAGTGCGTTTTGATATTTGGTGGCACGGATTACAGATGATGAGAAGCGATTGTAAATTGAGTAGGTTGGCAAGCAATTTTGGAATAATGATGTGATGAGATGCCAGGCTGGTATTGTCGAGGAATAACATGTGGCTAATTTTGTGGATGAGGTTACGTTTGAACTGGTGCCGAAATGGACGTTGCATGGGATTAAATATCAAATGGAAACGTATCTTCACCCTATCCTTCCCAACTATGTATTTTTTGGGTGAAGATGAACTGGAAAGTGAGATTGAAGATAAAATGGCTGCGCAATTGCTGTTCAGTTTGACTGCAGGAACTGTGATAACATAGATCTTTTGCGGTTAAACTTGGGGTATGGACCACATTGCACATTCCTTGCAATGTTAAATTACAGACCTGTTTGTCGACTTTTCCTCTTCTTTTGATTTTCCTGGTTTTAACAAATAGAAATTCAATCCTTGTACAATACTGGATCAGCTTGCTTAATTCTTAGCAGACAATTTAGAGACGGTGTAAGGGAGAATGGTTTGTAGGTGGTGGTTTTAGGATTCTCAATACCGCATCGCCAATGAGCATGCTTCTATTATATGAAATCTTTATCGACTTCGGCACCGAGCATGCTTTTCAATTGTTCAGAGACTATCAAAGTCTTTGCACGCACTCAATTATTACAGATAGTGACCAGCGAAAGATCCTGGTGTATAGTTTACAGCATGGAACATGTGCTTACCGCAAATTATATTTCATCATAGGTGCTGAAATTGCGTTCTACTTTCTCTTCATTGCATTAACACTCCATTAAATTTGATCAAAGCACTTGATTTTGTAACAATATGAGTGCACCCCTATGTATAAAATTCACGTATATCTATATATAAGCACATGTACATGTAAAGAAGAGAATGAGTGTCTCAGTTTCGATGTCGGCATAATGGGTTCGCACAGCACTTTGAGCAAAGCTGGGGACGAGGCATTGGAAGACGACGGAGTACGAGCATTGTACGCACATGGTGCAGCTCTTCTGACACCACGTGTGTTGTTTGCTCGTCGATGCGTCTCCACCGAACTCGACAACGCCGAACCCCCACTTTTGCCTTCACTTCCATCACACAAGGCCCAGATTGAGACCCAAGCCTCGCCCGACCACCCTCTCACGCCAGCGCCATACCAGCCAGGTGAGTTTCCCAACTATGCACTCTGCGTCGATGATGGTCAGCCTTCCTAGATTTCAAGCGGCGTCGTGTTGATTCAATTGGGGAAGGTTGAGAGGGGCGAGGGGTGCGGGATCGTCGGTCCGAGGGAGGGACCTCTGCTTCGCGGATGTGGGAATGGAAGGCTAGGGTTGGGCTAGTTTGCAGTGAGAGTTAGTGGATGAGGTTCTTGCTTGTGTGCTCCGGAGTGTTTCTACGGGTGTATGATTGGAGAGGGTGCATGCCTGGGGTGCATGTCGCAGAAACGGGCGAGCGTTGTCAGGAAAGACGGAAAGTCACGAGCGAGACCGCGACGGACGAGTTGGTATCGTGTATTCCAGACGGTTGGTGAGTTGGGTCGGTTGGTTTGTGCTCAGCAGCAGTTTTCTGGAAAGCAGAAGAAGGCCCGCAGACTGGCAGGGAAGGGTAGAAAAGAAGAGAAGAGGGTTTGAGAGGGCCAACTGCGACGGCGCATCTGCTGCAGCTCCTGCGCGGCGGGAAGGATGGAGGGAGGGGGTGACGAAGAGAGGATGCAAGAAGTGGCGCCTGACTTAAACGGGACCCTGGAGGACAACGACGTGGACGATGAAGAGCAGGGGCAGCAGGACGCCGCCGTGGACGACGAGCCCCAGCATGCCGATGAAGAGGAGCACACGGACGGATTTCAAAACGGAGGGTCGGCGAAGGATGCTATGGAAGAGATGGATTTCCACGGCTCGCAAGGAAAAGCGTCAGGTTCAGGGTTAGTTATCAGCGGCCCTAGGTTTAGTTTTAGTGAAGATTTTACCATTAGTCTGATCCCCAGATGTTTGTGTCCTCGCTGAAATGTGTTGTGGTTGTAATTTCGGGGGTTTGTATGTAGGAGGTTTGTTTGGTCACTTGCCATGACATGTATGAGAGCTAACGCACTGTCCATTCGTTTGGTAGGGGGAAGATTTTCATCGGTGGTTTGTCATGGGACACTTCCACAGGTATGTGCGCTTCTCTTGGTTGTGCATTACAATAATCATCAGCGCGTGGGTGTTGATGAGTGACTTCAGTGTCAGTGTCCTCTTCGCATTGGTTGTGATGTTCATAATCGACAAGTGGAGCCATGATATGTTGGGTCGTGGGTGGGATGTTTCGTGAGAGTCATCATATATGATTGTTCTCGATGTTATCGTTTGTTAGTTGACGGTCTTTTGTGGTTGTGTAAGTTTAGCTTTGTTATGTACATTATTGTGTTTTGATTTCATGGTATTTCTGAGCTTGTCTGGAGTTGAGGAGGGGTATGAATGAAACTTTCAGCGGCTATCACCGAGATAATTCAAATTGAACGATGGGTCGTTGTGCGGTGCGGTGCTCTGCATGTGGCAATATGGTCCGATGGGTGTTATCTTCCGTGTTCTCTGATGTAGGACCATCAAGTCTGTTTTTGTTCAGGGAGTTTCTGTTTGCAATGAGGTGACGGTTTGTGTGGCAATCTGGGTGTGTTGTCACTCTTATTTCCTGTATTTGCACAGACAATTTGCAGAGTCACTTCAAGAAGTACGGCGAGATCATCGATGCGGTGATCATGAAAGATCGTTCTACTGGACATCCCCGCGGGTTTGGATTTGTGACATTCGCTGATCCAGATGTGTGCGACAAAGTCGTGCTCGACAAGCATGTGATTGACGGAAGAACGGTAAGTTCCGGATCGGGTCTGTAGAAGTCTTGCAGCTTTACCTGTCCAGTACTGGTAGCTCGTTCCTAGCAGCCAATAGTTCCGAACGTAAGCTTTGACGGATGGCACTGATGTAGGGTGGATGAGGGTGATTGGGAGTACTAGTGGTGTATGGGGATCTCACTAGAGGTAGCTGCAGGTGGAGGCCAAAAAGTCAGTTCCTCGTGAAAACTTGGCAACAAGTAAAGGACCGAAGACTAAGAAGATCTTTGTCGGAGGCATTCCTCCTTCTATTACAGATGGTATGCAGAAGTGCTTGCGAGCATTAGCCTTCCCTGCCCTTTGACCATGCAGTTAAGAGTTTAGTTGGTGTGAGCCGGACTGCTAGATGGTCGCTTGTGAGGGGGCAACGGGTCGAGGACGGGGTTGATTGTGATGTGGGATGTTGAGTGGGTGGGTTCTGATTGTGAACAGAGGAGTTCAAAAGCTATTTTGCTGGTTTCGGAAGCGTAATGGAGCACCAAATCATGCAAGATCACAGCACCGGCAGGTCACGTGGTTTCGGGTTCGTGACGTTCGACAGCGAGCAGGTGGTGGAGGATATTCTTGCTCACGGAAAGTTGCACGAGCTTGCAGGAAAGCAGGTGAATGACTGGGAATTCTACTGGTCCCAACCTTGCCATTCGATGAATTAGTAACGATATGAGGCTTGGTGGCGGTTTGGTGAAGTGTATATTAACAAAGCTTGTCTACCTTACAGTATACTTTCTAGCATATATATTGCTGTGGATTGTTCTGAAAGTACTTCGCGTGGTTTGCTCAGGTGGAGATCAAGAAAGCAGAGCCAAAACGAGCCATTCAAGACAGTCCTGGTGCTGGATACCCAGACGGCAGGAGTGGTGGGTATGGTGCAGGCACAGGAGGCTATGCAGGATATGAAGGGGGCTATGGTAGCTCCAGCAGTGGCGGGTATGGGGGATCTTACAGGTCAGGATATGGAGGTAGAGGTGGAGGTTATGGCGGGGGCTATGGAGGGGGGTATGGCGGAGGATATGGCTATGGGGGTGGCTATGGAGGAGATTTGGGTGTGGGAGGAGGATACGGTGGGAGTTCGGGGTATGGGTCAGGCGGTGGATACGGTGCTGGGATGATGGGTGGGTATGGCGATGGAGCCGATGCATATGGGTCAATGGGATATGGTGGGTACAGCGGTACAAGTGGTTACGGTGCAGGGTATGGTTCAAGCGGTGGCTATGGTGGAAGTTATGCAAGCAGTCGTGGTTACAGCGGGAACGGTAGCGGTAGCAGCAGCCACGGACGGTACCACCCTTATGGGAGGAGCTAGGTTTCTTTAGGCTCGGACGGTCGAGGGCAGTGATTTAGAGAAGTTGACGACATGCGGAGGCTGTGAAGTTATTAGTCACCGAGGCAGGCGCTGCCCAATGAACAAGAAGATCGTTCTTTTAACTTGTAATTTTGGGAGAAGACACTCACATCGTCAGAGGACAAGTTAGTTGGGAGTTACCAAAATTTTGTTTGTGTACTGAAACACGAAGGGAACAATCTTAGTTTTACGTTCTTTGCTTGGCTGCACGTAGTTGATGTGTACTAAATCTGGTTTTTAGGATATTTTTGGAAATCCATATGTAGATGAACCATCTTAGACACCATCAGTTGGAATTCATGATTTGATTGCGACTTTTGTTTCAACTCGTTTCTTTAGTGTTGAATTGGTTTATAAGAGAGTCGATGCACATTTGTTGTAGATGGTGAGTAAAGTGATGTCTTGCAAATTGCAAGATTCTTTGTATAGAAATTGCTGTGGTTCCGAAATGCGTTCCAACAAGTCCTAATGATTTCTGAATTTTACTTGTCGCTTTTGTAACGTATAGATGTATGAATTTTCTCTCTTTTAATTTGTAATGTGGCCGTTCATCACCAACCTTCTATCAGGTGAAGTTGGTCATCGAACATCTGCCATTGTTTGCATGCGTTTACTCAGACGTACTCTTTTGTGCACAAGTTTGGGATGTAAGAATGGCGTATTCAAGGCGCCTTTCTGAAGGTCTGTTGGCAAAGTATGGATATGAACTCGAGGAATAATCTCCCTGGTTCTTAATGACGGATCAGATGGATTCTTAAGGATATCTTTCTCGAAGGCATACTTTTTGTAAGTTTCTTTTTCTTGGTTTTCATTTGCTTCAGTTGTTGTATGTTGTGGTACACTATTTTCACATGGATGGTTTCACATGGTTTATACATGGTAATCTGTGGAATTATGTGTGTGTTAATTACAAGAATAGAAGGAAATACTGTTCGGAAAACACAGTTCATGTTGTGATGCACTAGGACACATGCAAAAATCATATGATATCAAATTCAATTTAGTGTTTTCTTTTACATGTGTTTGTATGTTTACATATATAGATAAAACTTACAGCAATATTCATGTCAAAGATCAGTTTGTAATGTGGATTCTTATCATTTGACATGGAAAATCACAATTTTTAAAATCAACTTAAAGAATTTACATATGACAAGTTTTCCAATAGGTAGAAGCATGTACATGTATTTTATACTAGCATACACAAAATAAAACATCAAGTTCTGTTACATGGGTATACATTGTAGGTGAAATTATACAACATTGAATATCCATTTTTCAATCTTATCACATTTAAGTTTGATGTATGTGTATATATATACACACATCACTTTATTATTATTGTGAGAATATTTTATGTACCTAATGATTCATTTATGAACATTGTCAAGCATTCTCATAAAGATTCAAATACTTTGGTTTTGAATTAGTTGAGAAAGGATACTTTATGAAAGATTTATCCAAAATCTTTCTGTAAAAATCAAGTAACAACACAAATTACTAATCATTTTATAGATATTTAATGCATTAATTCAATTGCCAAATGTTGAATTATTAAGTGGTAATTGATAGACAAATTCAAGTTACGGATATAAAAATTTGTTGACTATATATATATATATATATATAAATAAATTAGATCTTGTATACTCATATATATATATATATAGAGAGAGAGAGAGAGAGAGAGAGAGAGAGATGAATTTTAAATAGATCCAAGTTTTTTCTGAATTGAAATGAAAAAAAAAAAAAAAAAAAAAAAAAACAAACAAAACCTCTAGATTCATTATTCTACTATTGGATCTGCAACCAATAAAAACCAACCACATTCATCAATTACCATATTCTTCATCTAGAATAGGTCTATTTACTAAAAGCATGGGTATATTTAACATTCTCCTATACATAAAATATCTCTCTCTCTCTCTCTCTCTCTCTCTCTCTCTCAATATATATATATATATATATATATAAGTAATTTTATTTCATTTAATACTTGTACAATTTAATAGAAGTTTATACTTATTTTTTAAAATTTATCTAATTGCCAATATTAGATTTGTTAAAATGCCAATATCAAAGTCATGTATTCATTACACTAATATATGTAATTATTTTTCTATCATCATATAAATAATTTATAGTAGAAAAATCATTTAAACATATTTTTAGTAAAAAAGTATATTTAAAAAACAAATGTTAAAAAAATGTTGATGTAAATGTTCATGAGATATTGGTTTAAGAAGTTGTATATTGCAAATATTTTGTTTTGGAAAAATGGACATAGTATGTATATATAAATTTAATAGAAGAAAAAATTTCTATCTTTTTTGGGAAGTCAATTGTATTTTTTTTTTCTTATTTTAGGACTTCTTGGAAGATTTGTTTATTTCAATTATTATTATTTTTCCAATGATTTTTTTTTTTAATTTTTTTTTTAATTTTCTTTAAACTACCTTCTAAAAGCAAAAAGAAACTTAAATAAATAAAAAATTTCAATCATTTTATTGTTTTTGTTTTTGTTTTTGTTTTTGTTTTGTTTTTTTTTTTTTTGTTTTGATTTTGATTTTTGATTTTTTTGCACGTATAGTTGAAAAACTATCTTAACATCTTCTGTAAAATCCGACAATATTCTAACGAATAATATATCTTACTTACCATAAAATACAGATTTAGAAAAAATAGTATGCAACAATCATTCATTCCCACTACAACTTTGAAGATTATTTGTTACACAATAAACACTAGACATGGTAGATAATCACAAACCTCAGGGGGCTTGCCAAACGAAACTCCAGGTTCAAGCCACCATACCCGGTCTAGGAACCCCGGATATCGATAATGAAGGCGGGTGTCAATCTACGACACTTGGCGGGAGCAACGAAGAGTGCCAAGTGGCAGATATTCTGCTTGACCTAATCCAGACAAGTGTGAACGCGAACGCGCTCCGAGGGTGTGGTCGGAGCTCGGCAAACGGATAATGCTCCTCGTCTGTTGGCTTTTTGATATTAACTTTTTTTTCTTCTTCGTCGTCTCCTCCTTCGTCTCCCTCGGCTTCTTCCCCTTCTGCGCCGATCTCAGAGTGGGTTCTTTGCCCAATCTTGACGGTAGCCGCGTGCTTTCTGGAGATATTTCTCTTTATCTCCCTGCCGTTGTAATTTTTGGGTCCTGTGAACAGAGAAACTGACACTGGGTACTTGAATTGCTTAGGGAGGCCACTGGGTTCGAGCGGGGTGGGTGTAGGGTTTAGCGTCCATTTCGTCCGCCAGGCTGCCCTGAAGCTTTGATTTGTGCCGGTGGAACTGTGATTTGGTGCGAGTTTTCGTTAGGGTTTTTGAATTCGAGATGGAGAGCCGCGCTTTGATGATGGAGGTGGCGTCGGGTGCGCGCGCGGTCAGGCTCAGGGCTTCCTCCGCTCTGGCCTCGTGTTCGAGCTTCAGCTCATCCTTTGCATTGTTGACGGCCAGACACTTCTGCAAGCAAACACCACGTATCTCACCATTGAGGGGTACGGTTAAGGTTGTGGGAAATTTGGGTCAAGCCTCGGAGGGTGTCAGGAGGAGCACATTTGGCCGAGGATCAGTCTTTTCATGTAGAAGTCGACCGGAATTTCGGGTATATTCCTTCTCTCTTAATGGCTAGTCGCTCAAGTATACCAATCCAACTGATATGAGTGCTTTTTATCTATTATTTTAGAAAATAGTGTTTATTTGCATCAAAGGTAAATGTTTCATTAACCTGAATGCACAGGCCAATTATGATTTGGTGTTACTTCGCTTTTTCTACTTCGTTTGCGCAATGTGTGTCTGTTAACAATAATTTTACGTTTTATAGTTGAATTCTTTAGAGACTTTGGAGAAGTAAAATGGAAACCGAACTGTTTTCCTTCGTATGTGGCATTCGGTGAGTGGCATAATGTTATCACCTGAAGGAAGACGTTCCCGCACATCCTACCTATTGCTGAAGCTCGCTCTTACGCTCTCTTTTATGATTACCGGTGTAACCTGTTGATGTATGGTGGTTTGATTCGTATGCTTATGATCACCTGTGTAATGCGTCATTTCAGGGTCAAGCTACCAAACAAACCTTTTCTTCGTTTGACGATATGCTCGAGAATTCTAAAGTGCCAATGCTGGTGGATTTCTACGCAACTTGGTATGGATTTCTTCCCGTTCTCGGTTTGCTTTTCCGCCTGATGGACATTTTCAATTTCTAGAGTGCAGAGGCATTCTTGTAGCATTATTTTTTGGTTATCTAAACTACAGCTGTGTGATTTTTGAACGCGGGAAGGTGCGGACCTTGTCAGATGATGGTGCCGATTCTGAGTGAAGTCAGCAATATCATGCAAGATAAACTTCGCGTTGTAAGTTCCTTCTAATCTGTGAATGGTCTCGAGTTCGATTTATAGTTTCAATATTAAGATCTTGGTGTTGCTTTTGTAATGTGTTGGGCTTAACTATTGGATTTTGTGCAATGACCTGCTGACAGGTGAAGATTGACACCGAAAAATACCCTGAACTTGCCTCCCGTTTCAACATCCGTGCACTGCCCACAATGGTGCTTTTTAAAGGCGGAAAAGTTGCTGATAGAATTGTACGTTTCTTAGAAACGACAGACTTCTTATCTCATAATTTTCATATCAGCACTATGAATGTGCTACAAATAAATTGCGGGACCAGACGTAACAATTAATTGTTTATGGTGGGCGATTGTGCAGGAAGGTGCTTTAAGAGCTGAAGACATTATCGATCGCATCAGTAAAGTTCTATGATCGCACAAGCTGATTATCAACATATTCTGTTTCTTCTGAACATTTATATTTCCTCAGCAGCTACATAGTAGCGTCATACATGAATGTCGTGGTGTCCAATTTGTGGTGCTTGCTTGACTGCACAAAACTCACAAGGACATTCGGGCATGTGGACGCTAGCGCCTAGTTATATGATGGAAATCTAGTAGATCTAGACACGGGAGATACCATGCAAGTAGTCATTGCCTCGTTTCTTCATGAAATGAAACGGGTAGCTCATTTCAGTAGATAAGTGCATTCTTCTCTCTTCATTACAAGATATCTGGAATTTGAAGCGCCCTCACCACAGCTTTGGTTTGGTTTGTGGATTAGGTGAAACTCTTCTATCTCAATTCTCACGGAAACGTACTCCATTACTAATTCAACTTGGACGCAGTGATTTAACACCAGAAGTGGGCAAACAAATTTTCAAAGATCCCAAGAATTCGTTGCGACTCCTACTGCATTTGCTAGGACAAGACTTCGCGCTGCACACTCCAAGCTTGTGCAGATTCTGTCGTAGTGATATGAGGATATTCCTGTCCATTCTGGCGTGTGAAACTGTGGACGAACTGGAACAACCCCGCTATTCAAGTTTCACTAAACATAGATGAAGATACGATGTGCCATTGAAATATGCAGCCAGCGGTCATACGGAGCTGAGAAACGCAGACTCAGTTCACAATCAGGTGCCCCCTTCAAGCAGAGCCTCACTTCAGAACATATAGCTTTGTACACCATCTCATCCATGGAGTTCTGTATCACATACGAACAGACGGTGAATGAGGTCGCATTTAAGATAGTGATTGTTTGACAAGACTTACACTCACGTTAGTAGCAATAATTGAAAGAAATAATTTCTTCTATGAAGATTTAAGCCCTAAATGACCTAGGTCCAAACTGGTTCGGCGGTATCACTCTTAGAATCGGACTTTATTCACAAGTTTTTAGAATGGGACTTTTTCACAGGTTCTCATCCATGCAGATACCAGTCTTGGTGCTGTTTAGCCTGCTGCCCACAGGCAATGGACTAGGTAGCACCCAAAACAATACAAATAATGTGAGATTTGGGTTCATGACAAGCATTTGGGAAGGTTGGTGCCAACGGTTATAAATTCCGTTAGCAAAATGTAAGTTTTGAGTTTGACTCCAATTATTTACATGGTAGACCATTCATATTGTATTTGACGTTTTGATCCCTCCTATAATTTCTTAGCCGCTTCTCCTTGGCCCTTCCGCTTGCCAAGGTCCCCTTTGCCTCATCTCTTAGAATTTTTAAATTTTTGCAGGCGAGCGGGTGGACATGCGAGCAAGCTCAGCCATGTATAATCTTTGTTTAAATCGTCCAAAATTCATTCATGGATGAAGAAAAAGGATTACCATGATACAATGCTTAAGAAAGATCTAGTGTTGAGCTCATATCATAATAATTTTTTTATTCATCCATAAATAGATGTGAAGCAATTTCAAAAACGTTTTTATATGCTTGTCCTTGTGCCTGCCCTGTCGCCTGCAAAATTTAGAGCTTGAGGCTCAAGGTCAATAGGAGTAGATGTCAAAGAGCCTTGAAGAAAGCCTAGAAAGGGCTAAAGCAAATTGCAAGGAATATATATATATATATATATATATAAAGCATAAATAGTCGTCTACCATGAGTGTGGCTAGAATCAAATTCAAGAACAACTTGAGATTATTGAAAATTCCTTGCCACACAATCCTTCTAAGTTAATGAATTTAGCCAGTAATCTCACATTACTTATACCAGTTTGTATTTTGTCCAGCCCTTTGCTTACAGACCTCGTGTCTTCAAAACACTCTTTAAATACAAAAAATCCTATAAAAAAAATTGTAATAGACATCATATCAAGATCTAAAAATAACATTGAATATGCTACAATATCAAAAGAAGAAAGAAAATAAGAAAAATCAAAATAACAAAAATTTGTTTTTAAAATTTTACTTTTTATTTAAAATCTTTATATGAAGATCAAAGGTTTCTTCATACTTACACATTCAAATAAATTATATATTTAAAAATAAATAAATATTATAATAAAATTATTAATTTAATTTAAAGATTTAGTTTTCAAAAAATATCTCTTTATCCAAAGAATGATTTATAATAGGAAAAATATCAAACATACCCCTAAAAAATGTGGAAATATCAAATATATTGCTGAATTCTTAATAATTGCAAATGTACCCTTGAGTTTTCTCTTATTTGCAAATATGCCTCTAAACCTAATAACTTATCTTGACACTCTTATTTTAGTTGTTTTTGGGGTCCAAACAACATGCCATGTACTTTTTGGCATGGCACATCTGGGCCTCCCTCTACTGCTATTGCCGTTGGCACCCCATGATCATGCTATCCTAGTTCTGTCTGATCTTCTATAATTGTTTTTGATAGAGCTTACTTATAACTAGGTGATCTACTCGAGCCTCTCAATCATTAAGTTTCTTAACATGTTATTGATTTTGTTACCTTGGCAATAAGTCTCTAGAGCTAAAATACTAGTATGGTTATTCATATCTCTCTAATTCATTTCAAAATAAAATTATGGCAACTTGATCACTGATTTCAATTTTTCTTTTAGGTTTTATGTTCCTTCTATTGTTGTAATGATGCATGTAAATATTATTCTCTCTCTTCATGTTGCATGTCATTGCCTCAACATGCTTAACTAGCTCAAAAATCAAAGATGCAATTGTAGAAAAGTTGTTATTGAAGATTTCTAAGAAGTATATTATTTTCATTGAGATTTTGTTTGTAAACAACATGAATTTAGACAATGCTTAAATGGAATGCTTCAATGTGAGAGTGAAGATTTCATGTACAATTTGAAAAATACATCTTGTGGAAAAGATAATTTTTTTCTTAATGTATCAAGAATTGATAACAGTATTATATAAAATCACCAAAGCAACATTGTGATGTTTTTTTTGGAATTTTAAATTTTTGTGTATTATTATTATTGTGCATCCATACTTGTAGTACATGTTGCTTGATACCAACGTTTAAACAAAACTCTTGCACGGTTGGCTTGTTATACTTTTGTATCCTCTAGTCCAATTTCTTTGAAAAGACATCCATTTTTCCTTTCTAATCTAAAGTGAATTTTGTTCAGAACCTCTTCTTTATGGTAGATGGCGACCTACCAAAACCACCATCTCCATCTTCTAAGTTTGCTAGTTTGGGTCTGAATAAATAATATTGGAACTAATTCGCAAGATTGATCATTTGTAATGGAGATGGAAGAGCCAATGAAAGAGCCAATAGAAAAGAAATATTAGAAGTGCACTTAGTATCTCTTAATGCATTCTTCAATTTTGTTTGCAAGTTTTCTTCAATAACCATTGTTAGGTTTAGTTAGGATAGTGGGTGTTTTTTCTATAGCTAGAGGTTTTTTTCTTGGCTTTATATCCATCCAATTATATTCTTTAATATCTTATTAACTATAAAGATATGCCCTTAATATATTTGTTATGCTTTTAGGATCTTTTGCTAATTCATTTACTTCAAAGATAACATATAACATATTTTTATACTCTTATCTTATTACTAGATATTTTCTAATTTATTCTTGATCTTGATTCTTGATTCTTAGTTTTATTCTTTATTCATAGGATATCTTTTTATATATCAAGATTCAATCTTTTGACCATTCATAAATAATCTAAGGTAATATCCTTTACAAAATAACATCCTCTACTTTTACTTTTATTTATTTACTTTAACACTATCACTTTGCTATTGGTCAAAGGCTTTCAATTCTAATGCCTTTGTCAATATATGATGTCTATCCTTCACTAATATCTTTGTCAATAAATCAGCAAGCATATCTTCTATTGCACAATACTTCATGTCAATTACTCCTATTTCAATCTTCTCTCTTATGAAGTGATGTTGAATGTCAATGTGCTTGATTTTTGAATGATGCTTTGGATTCTTTGCAAAAGCAAGACATCTTTGATTGTCACTCTTTATTGAAATTATTTCTAGTTGTATTAGTCCAATATCTTTTGAAAGTTATCTTAGCCATATTCCTTCCATTGCATTCTAGCTTACTACTATGTACTCTGCCTCTATTGTGGACCTTGCAATTGTTGGTTGTCTCTTGTAATTCTATAAAATAGCTCCTATTCTAACAAAGAATACATAATTTCTTGTTGACCTATCATTTTTATCTCTAACCCAATTCACATTATAATAACCATGCAAAGTAATGTTATTATCTCCAAGGCAAAATTTGAAGTATAAATAGCCATTTAAGTACTTCATGATTCTTTTGATGGTTGTCTAATAGATTGGTCTAAATTTTGATGTATATAGGCTCAAAACACTTATTGCATATGCAAGATCTATCTTTATACCAACCATTGGATACATAAGTGAGCCTATAATTAAATAAATAACTTCAAGGCCAATTTATCAATAATTGGTATTTTTATATCTTACACCTTATTTTCAAAATTGGATCTTAGATTGCTTTCATACAATCTAATATTATGCCTACATATATACATCTATGTTATTGTTCTATTGATCATGAGAAACTTTTGATTCTTACCTCATTGCTTGGCCTTTAAAATATCTAACAAGCATTAAAACAACCATATATCTCTACCAAAAATTAGCCTTGTGCAAAAACTATGCATCTTGTTTAAAAAAGTTGTATTTTATAATAAAAGACAATAAAGTATCACAATGATACTTAAAAATGGAGATTACATGCATCACAATTTTAATTTGTATATATAAGTGAATTTGTCATTTGAACATTTATCTTTGAACACACATGCATTGACATCAAATATTTGAATAATCAACATGTTAGTACCAATTAGGTAGCAAACAACATAAAAACAAATTAGAAGATCAATAATAATATAAAGCTCTAGATATTTGAAAAGTCATTTGATATAATATAGTCATCATAATATCCTACATGGTATAGAAGAAAAAAAAAACTATTTTTGAACTAATTAGCTCTTATCAAGATAGCTATAATAATCTGAAAGCTTATTGTTATTAAATCCAACCAAAAAATCTTAGAAGTTATATAAAAATAAAAATCAATGAAGAAAACTGCTTTCTTTAATTATTTGTTGTATACAATATAATCTTACATGGCTTGCAACATTGTTAATTTGTCATTGGCATAGATGGCATCTATTTGAAAGGCAAATACCATGGAGTATTATTTGTTGCTACAAGAATTGATGTTAAAGAATAACTATTTTTTATTGGATTTAATATTATTAATGCTAAAAATGATGACAATTGGCTTTGGTTCTTGCAGAAGCTGAAGACAAAAATTCTTGCATCCTCTCCAAAGAACTACAAACTTTTAAAGTCCATATTTTTATCTAATAAAAAAAAAGGCTTCATTGATGCTATCAATCTTCTATTTCTAACATGCAAATATATATTTCACATATATTATTTAATTAAAAAGTTAGAATGACAATTCAAGAATCTAATAATTATACAATATCTTTGAATAGCAATACGAGCATTGATTTTTTTATGTTCTAACATCAAATTCTCAAAAATATGGTTTGTATTTGAAGAAGCTGCAAGGTATTTGATATGTACTAGACCATTATATTGGACATTGTCATAGTTTGATAGAAATTGATATGAGAACATGTCTTCAAATATTGTAAAATCTTTGAACTTTTAGTACTTGAAAGTACAAGAGATATTATTAATTTCAAAATTGGAAACAATTCATCAAGAGCTTATGGCATGGTATAATAAATGACATATTATTGCTAATAAAATTACTAAATCATTTTTAATTAATTCATAAGAGTGGATCAAATAATTACAAATATTTATATAAGACTATTGCATTATTCTTCTATTCAATACTATCTTGGAATGCATGTCAAAACAATCATCTAATATTGTAGATTTGTAAAATTGTACATATACTTGCAAACAATGACAACTATCTAGGATCCCAAGTGTACATACAATTAGTGCTATGCTTTTCTTGCAAAAATCTATTGTTGAATACACTATTTAATTTTATATTATTCAAGCCCAATAAGCAATTTATACAATAGCCATCACCTTAATACCATCCATAAAGTATTAGACAAAACCAAGCAACAACAAAATCAATGTTGCTGTAATCATATCACCCTTTATATGACATCTATCTGATTGTCCAAATAAACATTGCATTTGTATAGAAGATATGGAAATAGTTAAAAGAGTGTTTAGATGTAGTTGATGCAAGAATACTTGGATAATTGCTTAACTTGTAAGGAACCAATTTGATTCTAATGTTGACATGCTACTTAATGTGATGTTTAATTTCATTTTCAACAATTATATTTTGAATTGAATTATAAAGATTTTATGAGTTAAATTAAAAAAAATATTTTTAATTTTAATTGAATATTAAATTATAAACTTACAATATAAATCATGTAATTTTTTATTAATTACAATAAAAAACTAATTGTGTGCTGCCACATTCATTAATTTTTTTGAGGTGTAGCAAGAGAACCTTTATAATATAATCATTTGATATGTTGACTATACAAAATTTTAGTTTTATAATTTTATTTTTATATTAAAGTTAAAATAGATGTTGAAGTTTAGAAGCTTTAAGTTATAGTCTAAAATAACTAAGATTATGAATGCATTTGGTTATATTCTAATAACACAATCATATTGTATATATGTTTTTTTTGCATGAATATGATTTTATGTACAATTGTTGAAAATTTGTACCAAAGCATGGTTTAAGAGATGCTATAATAGTAAAGGATTTAAATACAAAATTTGTAAGAAAAAATTCAATTGAATTTTAATTCTAGGATACGGTAATAAAATGGATTTTATTTGTACTACAAGAATTGCAAAAAATATTGGAAAATTTTAATATTTTATTGAGTCTTCTAAATAATTTATTGTTATGTTAATAATGTTATAAATAAAATTTCAACTCCATAACTATGGGCAAGACTAGTAAATTTGTATATAAAGAATTCATTAATAAATCAAAAATATCAAAAATATTATTTGTATACATTACGTATTAAAGAGATTAACATATATTTTAGCTATAATAACTTAAACAATGTCTATTGTTGATTGAAAACTATTAATGTCAAATTAAAAAATGATTTAAAAAATGATTTAAAAAATAAATCTTTATGGTAGCCTTATTACCTGCCTGTTAGTTGAGTCACAGATTGGTTGTAAGCCACTTTAAAATATAGTCTTGCATTATAGAACACTACTATGATATCAACTTGGTTGTGACGTTAAATCAGTGAGACTTGTCAATAACAGATCAAACAAATTTTTATTTATTTATTTATTTTTTAATTTTATGATGGTAAACTGCAAAAGGGTTGCATTCCTAATTTTTATTAAAGAAATTATACTTTTATTATTTTATTTAGAATATTTTAAGTAATAATAAAAAACAACACAAACAAACAAACAGTGATATTAGGATTTAAAGTACTGTGAAATCATTATTTTTTATTGTGAACAAATTGTAACTCAGAGTTACAACTTTATTTCCAAAATTTATTTCCAAAATTTTCACATGTTCAATTCCATCTAAATTGAAATGCCGAAATATTGTACTTCATAAAAAAACTAAAGTAGTTCTGTATTGTTTTCAAGTTGCACTGAATCATGTATTTTCCTTTCATTCCTTTTCAGCCAATTGTATCTAAACCACATGAAAGCAAACAAGGACAGTACAATCTGAAAGCAATTGTTAAGGGTAGTAAAAACCTAGTAGAAAACTGTGTACTTGCATACACAATTACAAATAATAAATGCATATATATATATATATATATATTTATACACATGAATTCAATAAAATAAAATTCGAAGTAAGAATTTAAACATCCTGAATTATCAAAGGCATTTTTGAAATAAAATTTGAATTTTTTTACTCATAAATATATAGAGGTTAGTTTGTTAGAATTTAAGAAAGACGTTATAAAGTATATTATTCAAAATAAATAGAAGTGAAATATAAAATGCAATATAATTAGCTTATTTTTATCTCTTTACAATAATGAGTATATAAATCCACAAAGCCAATCTCCTACAATAACTACAGCCCTATTGGTCTTATTGAAGTATTCACATATTTCTTTATATAGAAAAATTTCCAATTAAAATTTTATAACTTGTAAAACAGTTCATGCAAAAGTATAGTTTTAATCATGGAATCATATGTGCTACATACTTCTAATGCATATGGATTATTGCTTTGTAATAAAATATTCTGAACCATTTTGTGATCCAAGTTGGATTTTAAATAATATCAGTTTATGAGTATATCATTGTCTAGTTTTTTTTGTCGAATTCAATAATGGAATTTCTTCAGTTTTCTTGCAAAGGTTTTTCAACATTATCCTAAATTTTCAAATTGGCCTTAAGTTTTTGTTACAATGTATTAAAGTTCATAATGAATAAGTTTAAATATAGTTTTTTTAAAAAAAAATCAAAACATTAACAGCAGCACAATAATTACCAGTGCTTTTTATTATTACTGACTACAGCCAATTTAGTACAGTTTATAAAAAAATTATAACATAGGATATTTTTATTTTATTTTGAACAATTAGTACCAATCACAAGTACTTTCTTTTGTATCTGTTATATTAAATAATTTTGGCAGGCTAAACTTGTATTTTTATGCTACTCTGTCTGTTTAGAAGTTTTACAAACCTTTTATTGTCTTTTATAGCTTCTTTTTCATATACCATGAGACACAAAAATTGAACATTCCAAAAAAACATCACAATGCTGCCTTTGTGATTTCTTATAATGTTGTTCTTGATTCTTGATACATTAAGAAAAAATCATCTTTTCCTGAAGATGTATTCAAACTGTATATGAAATCTTCACTCACATATCAAAGCAATCTATTTGAGCATTGTCTAAGCTCAAACTGTTGACAAACAGAATCTCAATGAAGACAACACACTTGGCGGGAATCTTTAATAACAACTTTTCTACAACTGCATCTTTGATTTCTAAGCTAGCTAAGCACTCTGAGGCGATGGCACATAACATGGAGAGAGAATAATGTTTACATGCAGCATTACTGCAATGAGAGGAACATAAAATCTACAAGAAAATTTGAAATCAGTGATCAAGATGCCAGAAATTTATTTTGAAATGGATCAGAGAGATATGAATTACCATACTTGAATTTCAGCTCTAGAGACTTATTGCCAAGGTATCAAAATCAATATATCAAGAAATTTAATGATTGGGAGGTTTTGGTGGACTTCTTGGTTGTGGATCAGCTCAATCAAAACAATTATAGAGGGCTGGGTAGAATTGGGGCGATAGCAGTAGAGGGGGGGCTGAAAAGTGCCATGCCAAAAATTACATAGGATATGGTTTTGGCCCCAATAACAACTAAAACAGAAATGTCAAGATAAGTTATCAAGTTTAGAGGCATATTTGTAATTAAGACAAAACTCAAGGATACATTTATAATTATTAAGAATTTAAGGGTATATTTGATATTTTTTCTTTATAATATTTTTTGACAAGTGTGAAGAGAGAAAAGTGAGTATGTAATAAAAGGGAGGTGTCAACTTAGTGGTTATTTATATTAAATTATTATAAGAATATATATATATATATATATATATATATATATATAATTAATTTTATAACAAATAAACTATTATTATTAGTTGATGAATTATAATTGGTCTATTAATAAGTGACCAACACAAAGATATTTGGTAGAACAATCTTAAGTTTGGAATTTTTGATTAATAGGATTTTTTGCAATTTTTTAAAAATAATCTAAGTATATAATTGAAAAGATTATTCTTCATTGGATTTCTTTAGTTTAAATTTTCCTATATTAAATTAATTCATTATAGGAAATCTTAATCAAAAATATTATTTAACATGTATAATTCACAATCTTTCCAATTCATCTTAATTTACTTTATACATTGTTGTGCAATTCTCTTAATAATTGAATGGTCTTTTATTATTGCATATGTTCTTAATTTGTAGTATTATTCTAGAAATGGTTACATTTCTTTATAAGAAATATTACTTTCTTGTAAGACTATGATTTATATTTTTGTTGTGGTAATAGTTGTAAAGCTTTTGCATATTGTTAAGAAGAATTCTTATGCAATAAGAATTCATAATTTTTAGATTATTTTTTTCAACTTAATTTGACTCATTTAATGAGTTGATGTAGAAAGAGTCTATATGGCCTAAATACAAAAATTACTTTTATATAGTAAAATTGTGATATAAAAAATTATTATTTTTCATAAAAGATATTTATAATAATACTTTATTTTGACTATGGTTTATTAGCACTACAAATTTGAAGTGCTAATAAATTCACCATAATTTTAATTTTATTTTTATATCTTTTTAATTTTAGCAAATAAGATTTTGTAGATACTATTTGCGTGTCATAAATCATGAATTATATTTATATATTGGATTAAATATTAAATTTTTATAAAAAAATTTATATTATAATATATATTTTTTATTCATAAGATATTAAGAATAAAAATTTACTGAAAGAAAATAAACAAGTGAGACTTTTCTTAAAGAAAGATGACAAAATTAAAAATAAATATATGTGTATATTTAAAAAGAAATTAGAATGGCTATTGCCAAAAGACAAGAAAATTAAAGACCCTTGAAACTAGACTAGAAGAAAGAAAGAAGTTTATAAGAGTGAAAAAAACTTCACTCTTACCTCTACATTTACTATTTATCTAAGATCTATGTAGCAATGTTCTATAGAACCTCCAACATGTATTTAATTTGCAAGATACATGTCTTAACTTGCAAAATAAGTTTCTTATATATATGCCACATAGTTAACTTGTATCAAAGCTATCAATACATATAATATATGGCTAATTTATTGGCCAATTATTCAACCTATCAAGCACCTCTAAATACATCTAAAGGTGAAATCTCAATTGTAAAGCTTCTAAAAAGTTTTTTTATAAGATTTTATTAATTTGATCTATTTTTAGTAATTTTAATCTATCCATATTAGTTAATTAATTATAAAAATAAATAAATAAATATATATATATATATGTATTTATATATTTATCTGTAATATTATCCCTCCTTTCTAAAAAAGAGTTCCATTAAGAGTAGTGATTATATATTGATGAAGTCTAAGATAAGACGAATTATATTTGCCACATACTTTGATCTTTCTTCTTTTCAAAAGTAATTAATAGATCTTCTTAGCTATCAATAATGTTCCATTTTAAGGCAAAAAAATACCTTGAAATTTGGTCATTGTTGAAGTTTTTATAACTTCTTTAAAAAAAAAATATTTATAACATTATCAAGAATTGTTCCTACTTCTAATAAAACCATCAAATATTAAGAATCTCTTTCAAGGTTGTGATATCAAATGTATTGTATCTTGCCATCTATTTAAAGAAAAACATGTCATTTTTGAAGATCTTTATTTCTATTACATTGTCTTAAAGGCTGTCACAATTGTAATGTCTTATTCAATAAATTAGCAAACGATAGCTCTTGAGTTGAATCTACTTGCTATTGATTTTGTATTTTGCTTAATACCACTAATACAAAGAAATCAAAATAAAGAAAAGAAGATGGAATATAATCTTCATTAAACATCCTTTCTTTCATAGCAAAGATTTGCTTGATTTTTTATCTTATTTTTAATAGATATTATCAATAAAAGCTTTGATTTTATTTACTATATTTGTAAGATTTTTAATTGGATCTTATGTATATTTATTAATATTGTATCTACACTAATGAAGAAGTTAATTTAACTTAAGTCATCACCACCTTGAGTCTAAGACTTCTTCCACTTAAAATTCTTGATTATTATTCAGTTTTATAGGAGGTCGTGGTATTTATATTCTTTTAAGAATATTCATTGATTTATATGGCTTAGGAACAGATACATAAAATACAAGATGGATCTTCATAAATTTTGGTAGATATAATCAATAAGCAACTCAATTTATTTTTTCACAAAAAAAAATGATTTAAATCTATAATAGTCCAACTTATCACAATGGCAAATAATCTTGATATTACAACAAAATAACCATACCTCAAGTTCATTGTTATATACAACTTAGATAAATAATTTATTAAATCTTCCATCTTATAATTATCAAATTTTAAGAAGTCAAAAGTATCAAATCATGGATGATAATCATGATTGGTAAAAAAAAATTATTTATTAAATAAAAAAATATTATATTATTAAAAACAAACTTTGTCAATTATAAAAAAATTATCTAATCATCTTGTTGATACTTAATGGTATACTTCAAATATTACTCTAAAACTTAATTTATGCATTCTATTTTTCCATTAATTTAATGATAAAAAGCCAAAGATAGTTTTATATCTATCTCTAGAATTTTAATAAGATTTTTTTAAAAATCTTGATACAAATTGAGTCCTTTCTATTTGATATAATATCTTTGGACAATAGATGATATCAATTGATGTTCTCAAGAAAAAACTTAATTCTTTCTTTGCATGTGATAGATTTTGTATATGATACAAAATGTGCCATCTTAGTGAAATAATATACTATCACAAATATAGAATCATAAGAATATGAGATTAAAAGATCCATAGTAAAATCTATAGAATTAAAAGACTAAAGTTGTTGTGAAATAGGTAATGGCTAAAGAAGTCCATAAGGTTGATGATGAGAAGTTTTTGATCTTTAAAAAATGTCATATAATTGTAAAAAAAACTTTAATAGTCTTTCTCATTTGAAGCTACTAAAAATCTTTATATATGAGCTCTAAATTCTTGTTGTATCCAAAATATGTTATTGTTGAAAAGTTGTGACAAGTTTAAAGAATATATAATCATGCTTTGTCATTTAGAATATATAAGCATTCCTAAAAATAAAATAAATTACTTTCAAATTTAAACTTAAAAGTATGATGAGATTAAGAAGAGTTATTTTTAATATTATGAAGCAAAAATTCAGAAGATATATTAGACTAAACTTGTTAAAGGATGAATCAACAATCAATGTTGATTTTATTGCATAAAGATGGAAATACTCTAGCTTTAAGAGAGTTATTCTTTATTGTTAAAAAATTACATTATTTTCTTTCAGTGTAAGTTAAGAACATTTAAAAAAGATGTCCAACAAATCTTATTATTTTATAGTTGATAAGTGAACTGAAAATCAAATCTTAATAAAAACATACTCCAAAGAACTTGATAATGATTTAAAACATGTGCTTCCATGAAATACTCAAGATTCTTGTGATTCATATATAGAATAATTAGATTGGATGTGATTTTAAAATAAAGATGCCTTCTAGATAATAGATCTTATAATAATGATATCTTCTAGATAATAGATTTCATAATAAAGATGCCTTTTAGATAATATATCTTGTAGTTAATTTTAGTTACTAAAAATTTCATGGAATACAAAGCTATTAGATAGAATTTGTTATCTACTTCTATTTGTAAAAATACGATATATATTTTTTCATCTTGACATATAATCTTGCATCTCTAAATTTTTGTAACATACAACTAACATAAAATTTATGCTCTTTTGTATTTTTAAAATAGATCAAGATATTGTCTAAATAATAGATAATAAAATCATCTAAAAATTTTCAAAAGACATCATTTATAAGATGTTGAAAAATAACCAAGATATTTTTGAATCCAAAAGATATGACATTATATTCAAAATGTTTATACCTGATTTAAAATGTTGTCTTTTATGTATCTCTTTTTTTGATGCATATTAGGTTATATATTCCTTGTAAATTTATTTTAGCGTAGATCTTTGCTTGATTTTATTGATCAAAAAGTCTTAATATCAAGAATAGAAGGTATCTATTTTTGATGGTGATCTTCTTGAATCATCAAAAATCTATACAAATTTGCAATGATTCATCTATTTTCTTCACAAATAATATAAAAGCTCATATTGAAGTCTTTGAATGGTGTATGAAATTCTTGGCTAAGTTTTCATTCATATATTTTATGAATTTAGCCAATTTATTTTGTGATAAACTATAGATTGGCTCAAATGGAAATTAAGCTTTTTCTTAAAGATCAATTAAGTAATTATAAAAGTAATTCTTTAAAAGAATATTTGTATTTTTTTTCAAAAATATCTTGATAATCTTGATATTGGCTTGGTATGCCACTTAAAGTCTTTTCACCATTGAAAATAGGTGTGGCATATATAATAAAGATAATCCTTCTTTTGCAACAAAAAAAAGTTCTTACATCTACAAATATAAATTTGATTGCACAAGACTTTTGACTTTCTATTTTCCTAAGAAAACTCTTAAAAGAATCAAGATTATAAAAAATATAATCTATTTAATTTTTTTTAATAATAATAAATTAAAAATAATTAAATTAAAAAATCTAATTATATTATGACTATTAGTTGTTACTTTTATAGGAAGGATTTTATGAATAACATCTCTAAAAGATAAAAAATAACTATCAATAATTTCTACATGAATAAGTTTAATTTTTTTTATAATAAAAATGCTATATTTTTTAATAAATTCTTTATCTTAGAAACAAATTGAGGCTTCTAAATCTAGATTATATAATATTGAATCATATTATTAAAAAAAGTTGAAAACCATGATAATATTGTCATGATGTAATATGACTAATAGATAAAAAGAATGAAGAAATTATTATATTATTAAAGATATTCAAATATTATAGAAAATTATCTTAGAAAATAGACATTAGTCCAAAATAAAGTAAAAATAAAGATGTAAATGCTACTTTTTTACAAATTATGCTTCTATTTACTTTGTAAAGCCATAAATAAGGCAAAACAAGGTAGATTAGAAAAATAAAAAAAATATAAACATATATAGAAGAAATTTAGGAATTAATTTTAATAAAATTTAATTCAAAAGAATAAAATTTAATATCCAAAGAGGACCAAGTATCAACCTAGGTCAAAATCAAACTCTAACGCACAAAATAGGCACCTGTGGTAATTTAATGATTTTTTTGCAGATTAGAGAATGGAAATAGAAAGCAGAGTTAAAAAGATTTTTTTAAGCATTGATTTTAAGTGATTTGAATGTATAATGACTTTGCAAGAGCTTTGCAAAGTCACAATTTTTTTGGATGACTTTGAAATTTGTGAAATAAAAAGGATATTACGTTTTAGAGAATTTTGTGAGTTTGGAAGTAGATTTATGGTTCAAATTTTGTTAACTTATGAGAATAGTTTTTTAGAGTGTATACTATAAGTTTGAGCTTGATTGAATGGTTATATTAAAGGTTATTGAATTTCAAGTAGGTTGAGGTCTCAAAAATTGGATTTTGATAGATAGTTAGGATTTCTATGATCTTTAGCAATATACAAGTTGAATTGGAATAAAATTTGTATATAAGTATAAAAGACTTAATTTTCTACAAATATGTGTAATTTAAGAAAAATTTAATAGTTTGAATAAGAGATATTAGTATTAAAAGTTCAACATTTAGATAGGAGTAGGAAGCTAGCCAACTATTGAGCGGATTTTAGGATTTTTCTTCTATATGGTAAGTGTGATTATCTTCAAATTTTGTATGCTTGTTGCTAACTTAATTTTTAAGAAGATTCTAAATTTTCAAGCAAGAGCAATGGTTTGATTAATAGATATTGAGGTTCTAAACAATACTAGGATTAAATTGAATTCATTAAGGTTTGATTAGGATTTGTTTTAGGGTTTAGGATTTGTCTAGGATTTGGTTTAGGATTTAGGATTTAGAATTTTTCTATAGTTTGATTTAGGATTTAAGATTTGTCTAGGATTTGGTCTAGGATTTAGGATTTGTATAGGATTTAATCTAAGATTTAGAATTTGTCTAAGATTTGATTTAGGATTTAGGGTTTATTTAAGATTTGGTCTAAGATTTAGAGTTTATCTAAGATTTAATTTAAGATTTAGGATTTATTTAGAGTTTGATTGAAGTCTATTAAGATTTCAACAAGAATTAAATTAAAACTTAGTTGAGATTTATTTAAGATATATTTGTAAATATTCTAATTATTTCAAAATTTTTTAAGGATTCTTTTAAAGTTTTGTAGAATAAGTAGTTATTTTTAGAATATAGATATCTAGTATATAGTATAAATAGGAATATATAACTATTAAAAAGGTGGTTCAGTAGATAGAATAGATGAATAGTCAGGAAAAGTAGTTATCATCCGTAGTATAGGAGTTGGTATCTCGGGGTAGAATAAAGAGGATGGAAGAGAGGAAGAAAATACTAGACTATGATAGTCATGAGCTGGGGGCCAGACTACGATAGTACTGAGTTGGAATAAGCTTGGTGCTATCTCTTCTTCTTAGTTTTCTTGTTTCTTTTGTATTAGTGTTGATTCTAGTGAAGAAAATGGATTTAATGAATCAATGTTTGATTTATGAAGTTATTTATGGATCACTGTTTATCAATTGTTGTAAAAGATTGATGATGTATGGAAGTTTCCAGTCACTGTTTATTGCAAGGTTGTAAGTTCAGTGGAGAAGAATTGTAATCGAAGGAATTATTTCGATCAGATTCTATGGATTGGAAGTTGTTCGTTCTAGGGTTTGAGTTATGCTTGTGTGTTCGTGAATTACACAGGGTACTGAAATTGATGTTGTGGTTGTTATCATATTGATATGAGAGAGTGGACAGGAGGAGAAAAAGTTAAGTATTCTTCAGTATGGTAAGCATTCAGCAGTAGCGATTAATTGTGTGATCCTAACAATTGGAGCTCATATACATGGTCTTTTCCTGTGTTCGAATTCCCTTAAACGAATTTATTGTGGGAGGTTTCTTCCGGAATAAGTAAAACGAAAATTACATTTTGGTACCACTGCCGGGGATTGACAACATTATTGAGTGTTAGGAATTAACTGCCAAAGTAGTAAAGGAGTTTAGGAAGCAAACTTAGTAGAAATAATGAAAGAATATGGTTATTTAGAATGAGAATTTAACAACAAAGAGAACAAAGCAATCAAAGAAAAGAATAGAGAGATCGCAAGCAAGAAATTTGTTACGTAATGAGCGAGATCGCAAATTGAAAAAGAAGCATAAAAAAAAGTTGGATTAAATCGTGGTTGCATGCTTGTTGGCATATTCGATCGTACCAAGAAGACGATTGACCTCTAATATTTTAGAGGTACATACCGTTAAAGAAATTACCAAGAGCACTCACGAGGAGCGCTGCTAATAGTCCAACATACCTCTCGAAGCCGTTAACGGAAAGCGAGGAAGACACAGAGGAATTAGGTATCCCATTGGATATTTTCTCAATTGGAGATACGTTTGATTCTAACAAGACTGGTTCTGAAGATCGGCATAAATCACTTGCCAATAAAGACCAATTAAGAGTATGTCAAAATCCATTATTTTCACCTCATATTCAACTAGTAAAATTATTTGGAGATAATTATAGTCAATCAAGAAGGCCTAGAAGTTCGAAAAAAACTTTTGCAAGAGACAGTTTTTATTTTAATAAGGAATTGAGTAGAACACCGGCATCTTTAATGGCGTCCGATGGACCAACAGTTCCAATTGCAGTCCAAATGGATGGAGGCCATGGTAACAAAAATTGATAATGCCAATAATGTAGTAATATTTTTATATGAGAACATTATCACTCGTTTTGGCTATCTGAAAGAATTGGTTAGTGATCGTGGAACACATTTTATTAATACAACAATTAAAGCATTAACAACGAAGTATGAGATCAAGTATTGCAAAACTACACCTTATCATCCACGAGCCAATGAGCAGACAGAAAAGACCAATGGTATCCTATGTAAGATCTTAACAAAGACTACTTCAGGAGTGGGAACCGATTAAGATACTAAATTATTTGCAGCTTTATGGGCGTACCGTACTGCGTATAAAATAACTACTAATTCTATTCTATTTCAATTGATATATGATCAGGAGGTAATTCTACCAATTGAATTGGAGGTCCAAAGTTTACGAATTACGTTGGATGAACGTATGGAAGACCTAGAATCTCTTCAATATAGGTTAGTCCAATTGGAGAAATTGGATGAAGCTAGGGCTACGGCTCTCTTGATCATGGAAGCTACAGAGTGCCATAAAAAGAGTTATTACGACAGTAAGTCATGGCCAAAATATTTTATGCCCAATGATCAAGTGTTACTTTATGATAGTCGCTTTAACAACTTTCCCAATAAATTTCAAGTATGATGGCATGGGCCATATCGAGTGGTAGAAGGTTTTCCTAATAGTTTTGTTCAATTGAAAGATTTTCTAGGAACTCACTTCACAACAAACATTAATGGGAACTGGTTACGTCTATATTATACGTTAATCCGGGATGGATTTACTCAGTGGCGGGAGGGAGTCTCCGTAATAATGATTAACTAATATGATTGGAAAGGTTAAGATAGCTAGGAAATGATTGATGGTTAGTTTTGGGTACTGAAACTGACTAGTCAAGAAATTAGACATTCTTGATTAGACAAAGAATTTAGGTACATTAAATTAAATATTCTTGATTTGGATGCCGAGTAGGCAATTAGAAGTGGGGCACTCATAGAAGGTTTCATTGTTGCAAATTTCAGACATTGTACTTTGAACTGTAAGCTTTATAACAGTAATCAATAATAGTATAAGCGCGAGGAAGTATTGAGAGTTTGATTTTCACAATGTCGATGAAAAGAACGAAGAGAGTACCAAAACGATCAGAAAGTCGTCGCAATGTGAGGTCTAAGTACGATCTGGGATCACCGTCTCTTGTAGTTATCATTAATATGGAACCGATGAAGTTAGATATGTGTTGGTCATTGAAAATGCAAAAAGATTTTAGAAATGTACAATTATTTACGTTTTTGCGAGGATCGGATAAACTACCAGCAATTGATATAGAACGAGTGGTGAAATATATAAAAAATTATAATCCAGAGGATGGTTCGAGTGTGGTAAGAGGAATCTTGATTAGAATAGATGAGAATATTTTACACAAGGTCTTACATTTATCAACCGAAGAGCTTGAGGTGGGAGGAGATGCATCAAATGACTTCAAGCCAGGAAGCTACTTCAAAAGAAGAATGTCATTTCTTGAGCAAAATCAAGGATGGAAGGTATAAGAGGTACTTACGCTTGAACTTATGGAATAGATGCAGTTCATTCAGAAGCGATTAGTATTGAATCGGCATACCACCTACACGGTGAAGCGATTACTGTTTTCCACGATAGGAACACTAGAAGGTATGGTATTCAATTGGGTAGCTTATGTGGCGACAAGGATACATGCAGAGATGGGAGCTAAGCGAAAGACGGAGAAGTTTGCTTCACTATTATGTTTCAATTATGTAAATTCAGTGATTGAGTATACATTGAAACAGGAATCTCAACCAGTAGTTCCAAGTTTACAAACGAGGACAGTTAGTCTAGGAATAATAGTATATGAAGCGAGAGAATCCAGCAGAGCCGCAGAACGGAAAGCAAGACCAATATCTATACCAAAGCGAGTTTTAATTTGGCCGACAATAGAGATGACGATACTAATACTAATTCCAAGGGAAAGCAACCAATTAGGATTTCAACGAGGTGTAACGGAAGGGTGGAATCTTAAGAAAGTTATATTGGGTCAAATTTTTCAGCTGCAACTTACGGTGAATAAGCTCGAAGATGAAGGTAGCTTAAAAAGACAAGTGGAAGTGAGCAAGAAAATAATATTGGAACAAAATTATAAAATCAAGGAACAAGAATAAGTCATCAAGGTAGAATCAGAATTCAAGATACGAGTGAAGCATGAATTAGATGAGAGAGTGGAAAATTGGTCAAGGAGAAACAGAGGATTCAGCATATCCTGAAAAATCAAAGGCAAGAATTACTAAAAACTCACAAATTGAATAGATTGGAACAAGAGAAGATGAACGCTCAGTTGAAGATGGAACGAGAGAAAAAGGAGGCATTGGAGCTTGAAAAGAAACAATTAGGTGACCAATATCAAAACAAAACGGATGAGCTACATGTAAAAATTGTTGTTTTGAAGGAAATAGTAACGAAATTAGAGAGTGATTTGGTCAGTATTGGTGAGTCATAGACATCTGCGTCAACGGGAGTAAGAATTGAAAAATTGGAGGAGAAATTACAGTATCAGCAACAACAACTGGAAGGTAAAGATGCCAGAATACTCCAATTGGAAGCTCAGGTTCGAGAATTGGGAGTGTATAATGAAGATTTAACAGCTCAAATTAAGGACAGAGATTCAGGACAAGTCGGAGGAAGAAGATATAGTGTTGGAATAAGACCAAATAGAGCTAGCGCCACAAATTGAAGAGATTGAACAATCCAGTTAAAAAAAAAAAAAAAAAAAAAAAAAAAAAGATTGGTTTTTGTTTATCAATACTGTGTTTGCGGAGATGCTGCATAGTTAGGAGTGGGGCTATGTAGAATAAGTAGTTATTTTTAGAATATAGATATCTAGTATATAGTGTAAATAGGAATATATAACTATTGAAAAGGTGGTTCAGTAGATAGAATAGATGAATAGTCAGGAAAAGTAGTTATCATCCGTAGTATAGGAATTGGTATCTCGGGGTAGAATAAAGAAGATGGAAGAGAGGAAGAAAATACTAGACTATGATAGTCATGAGCTGGGGGCCAGAATACGATAGTACTGAGTTGGGATAAACTTGGTGCTATCTCTTCTTCTTAGTTTTCTTGTTTCTTTTGTATTAGTGTTGATTCTAGTGAAGAAAATGGATTTAATGAATGAATATTTGATTTATGAAGTTATTTATGGATCACTGTTTATCAATTGTTGTAAAAGATTGATGATGTATGGAAGTTTCTAATTACTTTTTATTGCAAGGTTGTGAGTTCAATGGAGAGGAATTGTAATCGAAGAAAGTGTCTCGATCAGATTCTATGGATTGGAAGTTGTTCGTTCTAGGGTTTGAGTTATGCTTGTGTATTTGTGAATTACATAAGGTACTGAAATTGATATTGTGGTTGTTATCATATTGATATGAGAGAGTGGACAGTAGGACGAAAAGTTAAGTGTTCTTTGATATTGTAAGCATTCAGCAGTAGCGATTAATTGTGTGATCCTAACAATTGAAGCTCATATACATGGTCTTTTTTTGTGTTCGAATTCTCCTATACAGGTTTATTCTGGGAGGTTTCTTCCGAAATAAGTAAAATGACAATCACAAGTTTATTGTGGATTTTCTTTCAACTCTTTTAAGATTTTTTTTTATTATTTTTCTTATAATTTCTTTAAGGTTTTTTTAAAATTTAATTAAAGCTTATTTAGTATTTTTAAGATTTAATTAGAGTTTATTTAATATTATATTAGAGTTAAGATTTTTTTATAGCAATTTCCATTCTTTCTTCTTCAGCTAGGTATCCAATGTATTCTTGAGCAAAACTTCACGTAATATGAAAATACAAAACTTAAAAAGAGTGTTTTAATAAATTTGACTTGTGATCTTGATATTGAATAGCTTTGAGATTAAAATTCAATCACCGATTGTACTTGATTAATAAATCCTTGAAACTTTGATCTTGTGTCATAAATTTTCTTGAATAGGATAATTTTTAATTATCTAATATTTAAATAGTATTTTATTATAGAAAAAATAATATATTTTGGTACAAATATTAAAGAAATTCCAATCTTATTGCTTTTTGTAGTACTAAATTGAATTGATGCATTGCAAGCATTAACTCTTTCAATTATTCTTATATTTGTACCATTGTACTCTTTATTTCAATAAGCTTTATTATGATAATATTAAAAAAAAAATTTATTTAGTATCACCTAAGATAAGTAGAAGAAAGAATATGAAAATAAAGAAAATGCTAAGAATAATATTATTTTAAAATAGGATAATCCACAACTTCTAATTAACTTATGTCTTATCAAGAGAAAGGAATAATCTACTCTTAATCAAAAAATGACAAAGCTTTGATATTGTTGGTGTATTTTAGTTAATTTGTCAAAGATATGAACTTAATAAATATAAATAAATAAGTAATATTTTTCTTAAAGAAAGACAAAAAAAAATGAAAATAAGAAAGTGTATATATTTTAAAAAAAAACTAAAATAGCTATTGCCAAAAGACAAAGAAATTGAAGATCCTTGAAACTTGATCAAAAGCAAGAAGAGAATTGACAAGAGTAAAGAAGACTTCATTCTTGCCTTCATATATACTATGTAACTAAGATCTAGATGGCAAAGTTTTATAGGACCCCTAACATGTGTCTAATTTGAGAGATATATATTTTAACTTACAAAGTAAGTAATCTTCATATTATTATGCTAAAAAATAATATAAAATATAAAAATAATATAAAATATTGTGAGAATTTGGATTTAAGTTTTTTTTTTTTTTTTTTTTTTTTTTTAGCTATCCAAAAACCTTTCAATCACATTAAGCAAAGTTAGTATATATCAATGGTATTGTATTACCTGTTGTCTTATTTAAAAATACACAAGGCATTTAGTTGTAGAAGATAAAGTTATATTTTATATGTATTTAAGAAATCTTAATAAGTTTCAAGCATCAAAATATAAAGTAATTAAAATTTCAATGCAAAAGGCTTAGAGCCAATACAAGTACTTAAAAATACTCTTCTTATTAATCTCAAGCAAGTACAAATCCAAATTACTTTATATTAAAGATATAAATCTTGAAAAGAAAATCTTCAATACTGTCTTGTATCATTTAAAAGGACAAAAAAATCACTTAAAGATGATATAGTATTAAACTAGAATGAATATACCAAAGATAAGAAGATTAGAAAGTCTTGAAATAAGATTAAAGATTAGAAAGGCATTGACAAGAAGACTTCATTCTTGCCTCCATATATACTCTTAATTAAGAACTATATGGCAATATCTGTCACGGACATACTCATGTAAGCCAATAATTACATATATAAATAGGTAGAAGTAAGTAAAAGTAGATAAAAGTAAGTTAATTCTATAGTATTTGATATGGAAGCTTCTTAGAAGCTTTATAGATGCTGCTTTGACTTTATAGGTGACTTTAATTGACTTTTTGGATTAGCAACGTGGTCAACAAGTTGGCCATGTGCCACACATGTTGTTAGCTTGAAGACCAAGCTAACAATGTGGCCCACACGTAGAATAACTTGCCTTGTAAGTCAAGGCATGTGTCCTACAAAGTCAACACATATTGGAGGTTCTATAGAACATTACCACGTAGCTCCTAGTTAGATAGTATATATAGAAATAAGAGTGAAGCCTTCTTCACTCTTGTCAACTCCTTTCTTGTTTTTAGTCTAATTTCAAGAATCTTCATGTTTTCTAGTTTTTGGCAATAGCCATTTCAGTTTCTCTTTTAATATACATACTTGTTTTTTTATATTTTGTTATCTTTCTTTGAGTGAAGGCTCACTTGTCTGAATTACTTTTTCATCGAGTTCTTGTCCTTGACAGATTGACAAGAATATACTTACAATATCAGAGCTTTATCTTTTCTTGATTAAGAATGGATTACCCCTTTTTCTTAATAAGACATAAGTGTATTAAGAGTTGCGGATTACCCTCTTTTAAATTGATATTATTTTTAGTATTTTCTTTGTTATCAAGTCCGTTCTCTTACTTGTCTTGAGCAATATTAGACATTTTTTTTGTAGGTGTTACCATGGCAGAGCTTGTCGAATTCAAGAGTGCAATGACACAAATGCAAAAATAACTGAGGCAATTAATGCTTGTGATGTATCAACTTAATTCACTAACAGAAGGAGGAATAAGAATAAAAAAAGTTGAGATATAGAGGTGGTCAGAGCTGCCTCAACACTTACATCGAATCGTGCTCCTTCTCCCGTGGTAGAACACCATTCAAATACTAGAGAACCAAGAATTGTCTTACTCGAGAAATTTGATGGTACGAGATCAAAGTTTCGAGGATTCATCAATCAAGTACAATTGACAATCGAACTTCAATCCCAAAGCTATCCAACTCTTGGATCATAAGTCAGGTTTATTGGAACACTACTTTCCGATTCTACATTATTATGGTTTCCATCTTTTCTTGAACGACAAGATCCAATATTGGATAATTTAGAAGTTTTTTTGGTGGAATTTTGATCTATGTATGGAGAACATGATACAGTTCATATTGCAACAAATAAGATCCATATCTTGTGACAAGAAAATCGATTTGTAACAACATATGCTTTGTAATTTTGATAACTTGTGATTGATACCAAGTGGGATGATGCTGCACTCATTAGCCAATTTCTTTATGGACTATAATATGAGGTAAAAAAATTGATACGTAATTTATCCGATCTACAAATATTGAGTTAAGCAATTGTTTTGCTATAAAATGTGACAATTGACTGTTTGAATTTCGATTTGAGAGTCACATAAGTAGGCCTCAACATTATTACAATTCAATGGCAATACCTACGTCTTTTCAACACATATCTTCAAAAGTAAAAGATATGCAAATTGATGCAATACATTTCAAACTTCTTACTGAACAAGAAAAGACTTGTCGTCGCCAAGAAGGATTATGTTTATGTTGTGGAGAACCAAAATACACTGCTCAACATTGTTCAAAGAAACAACACAACCACAAAATGAGGAGTATGGTTGTCAAAGAAGATAATATGTTAGAAAACGAGTTTGTCCATTTACAATAGGGACCATTGTCATGTTACAACATGACTATATAGTGAAAATATAAATAAAAAAGATTTATTAATATTTAGTGAACTTGGATGTTAGAAACAGTGGCCAATTTCAGTGCCAATATTTAGGAGCCAATTAATGTCATCCCATTGCAACTGTAGCATCGAACGTGACAACAACGTATGCTCTACCGGTGTCATCGAACCAAATACCCTCCATACCAACAGGACAATCAAGATCATTTTCCAACCTTACATGGAACAAGCCTAGTAGGTATATACCAGTGGAGACACCCAATATGCATGATGGAAGTGCAAGAAGACCACTTCATCGTTTTCGTTGCAGACAGGTTGGTCATTATGTTAGTGAATGTTTCAATTCTAAAGCCAGTGATGATTACACGCCAATGTGTAGGAATTGCAAGCAGTTGAGGCATACTTATCAGCAATGTAATGCTCCATTCAATTTCAATAAATGGGATCAGCATATCCTAAGCCAAGGAAAAATTGAGGAGATAAATCAAGGTCCTGAAGATTCTTTAGTAAATCGGGTGGAATGAGTCTGAGCCATTTTTACAAAGAATCGGTAAAAAGAGAAAGGACCAATTCAATATTCAAGTGAATCTGATGTGAAGGGCCAATTTGATCCAACTATGGAGACATCCAATCCAGGTCCTGGTATGGGCCTCTCACCTAGTATGAGACCTGACTTGGTTGTGCAACCCAATGAGGTCTTGTATATGGAGGCTTTGGTTCCATTTTAAGCTGTTTCATTCTCTATGCCATTTCAGGAGAAATGTCCTTTTTGAAGATAAGATCCTCTTAGAGACAAGAATTCTAAAGAAGTGTTGTCGACTATTCCAATTTGGAGTCCAGGGCAAAAGAATAGGGGACCTCATGAAGTTAAAGGAGAGGAGAGGATAAGAAAAGGGGCATTCGGGAGATTGGGATTTTGGAGGTCGGAGAACTAGCTTCAAGCTCCTTCAAAAGGTGGTGAATTGGATTCATAGGGTTTGGAAAAACTTTGGCAATCATTGCTGAAAGTCAATGTTTGTATTGGTGATTTGGATTTTTTTTTACAATAAAGTTAAGGCTGATACTCTTGACTGTTTTGTGAAATTGGAGAAACTTCTACAGTTAAAATTTATAGGTGTCTAGAGGTTTGAGTATGTCGAGTGCATGCAAAGGTTTGTGTTAATGTGATTGAACAGATAGAGGTTATTTGATTATTAGCGTAAAGAAATATCGAAAGTTATCAGATTGAAGTTGTTTAGGATTTTTGTAATATTTGGAGATCTAACAACTTGAATAAGGTGATTTTTAGCATAGTAAGTTGAGGACTTGGAGGCGGCAGTCAAGATACATCAGTGTGGATTTATGACATTTTCTTGCAATCTATAAGTTAGATTGGATTGAAACTTCTTGAGCATTTAGAAGGCTTACAAAGACACTAGTGGTAGAAGTTTACAACAATCGGACGGTCAGATTGAAAATTACAGCTTATCAAAGCTCGCTGTCTAGGATTAGGATTTAAAAAATAAAAATAAAAATAAAAATAAAAATAAAAAAATAAAATAAAATAAAAAATAAGACTAATAAATAACAAAAGATTTGTACTAATAATATCTTGAAGTTATTAAAAAATAGTATTTCTAAGTATTTTGTAATGAGATTAAGCTTTAAATTGAAATCTGAAATAGTTTATATTTAGATGGTTGAAACCCACTAGCCTACTTGGATACTTATAAAATATTATTTTATCTTCTACAACCAGATGCCCAATGTATTCTCTTGAAGCCGGAGAAATTTCATCTTCGAGCAATAAAATCAACATTGATTATTGATTTAATTTTTCTCAAGCAAGTCCAGTTAATTATGTCTTCAAATCCTCTTGTTCATGATATCAAGAATAATTCTTCTAAATCTCATGATTTTTCTTAATTCGAGTTCAAGAACAACCTACTCTATTTTGAAGGACGCCTTTATGTTCCAGAAGAAGAAGCACGTTTACTTGTTCTTCAAGCTCATCACGACTTCTCAACAACATGACATTTTGGATATGATAAGACTTTGGAGCTGATATCTAAGGATTTTTGGTGGCCTCAAATGTGGAAGGCAGTCAAAGATTTTGTACAATCATGTAATATTTTCTCGAGATCAAAAACTCCTCATCATCAATTTTTTGGACTTCTTCAGCCATTACCCATTCCAGAACAACCATGGTCTTCTGTTTCTATAGACTTCATCACGGATCTTTCAATCTCAGGTTCTTATGATTCTATATTCATGATAGTAGATTATTTTATCAAGATGGTACATTTTGTACCATGTACAAAATCTATTATAGTTAAAGAAACAGCTAAGTTCTTTCTTGATAATATCTATCGCTATCATGGATTATCCAAGGATATTATATCAGATAAGGAAACTCAATTTGTATCAAGATTTTGGCGGACTCTTTTTAAGATTCTAAAAGTGGATATAAAACTATCTTCTGCATTCCATCCTCAAACTAGTGGACAAACGGAGCATGTTAATCAAGTTTTAGAGCAATATTTAAGATGTACCATTAACTACCAATAAGATGATTGGACAACTCTTTTGCTATTGATAGAGTTTGCTTACAATAACATGATATCATAATACGTTGTCGTATTACGTGCTTTCCTGCTCGAGAACGCGCTGGGCGTCTGACTGTAGAAGGTAGTATGGAGATTCGCCAATAGTCAAGCAGTCTATCAGTTTTTGACTGTTAGAATATAAATGACTACAAGAATATACCGTAAATCTATATGGATGCCCTTCGACTGCTTGTCGAAGTCCTTTTTGCCCCAGTCGGTAGGTCTCTAGACGTTACAGAGAACCCCGAACAACCCAATCTGCTAATCTCCGATACCGCTTTGTACTTACGATCTTGTATCCATTGACTGTCTTGTTAGATTAATCCAATAAATTTCATTTACTTCGCATACTCAATCCTATAGACACCCTTTTAATTCTTCAATCACAGACGTAACTCGATTTTACAAAACAGTCAAGAGTAATCAAACCCACTTCATTAAAAAATCCCGATTCACCATTACAACACTGACTTCAGCAACGATTGCCTCAGTCTTCCCAAAACCCTATGAAAAAAAAAACCCAATTCTCTGTCTTCTTTCTCCGCTCGAAGCATGAAGCTCTTCTCCAATCCTTGATCTTCGAAAAAAAACTCTAATGAAACCGAACTAGTAACCTTGAAAAAAAACTTGAAGCTAGCTCTTCGATCCAAAAAACCCCCCCGATCTGAAAAAAAAAAAAAAAACCCCCCAAAAACTTATTCCCCTCCTAACCTTATCCTCTAAATTTCTTCAATCTTCCATCTTGGATCCGGAATTGGCTCCCGCCGTCAAAGCTTAGATCCGAAATTGGCTCTTGCCATCAAAGCTTTTTCCTCCGTTTTTACCTTTAAGAGATCCATTTACCGAAAACAACGTTCCCTGAAACGGCACAGAGAATAGGACAGCCTGAAACAGAATCGAAACCCCGTACTCGGGTCCACATTGAGTCGCCTGACCAATTCAGGTCTCATATTGAGTAAGATGCCCGTAGTAACCTGGATGTTCCCGTAATTGGATCAAATTGGTCCTTCACGTCAGACTGGCTGAGGCCCGTAGTAAGACCTGGATTTTCCCGTAATTAGACTGCATTGGGTTGCCCGACCAGTGCAGGTCTCATATTGGGTAAGATGCCCGTAGTAACCCGGATGTTCCCGTAATTGGATCAAATTGGTCATTCGTGTCAGACTGGCTGAGGCTCGTAGTAAGACCTGGATTTTTCCGTAATTAGACTGCATTGGATTGCCCGACCAATGCACGTCTCATATTGGGTAAGAAGACCCGGATTGGATTCTTGAAATTGGATCCAATTGGCTCTTCGAACCAGGCTCACCAGTCGTATGAATTGGTCCTTTCTCTTCCTGTTGACTCCCGTTATTAGAATCAAACGGAGCATTTCAGTATGCCCCGACTCACTGTAACGGGGTGACTGAACCTGGCTACTCAGTATTTGCACTGGAGTTGGTCGTTGCTCCCAATATTCGAGGTAACTGAACATTAATAAAAGTCCCCTTTCTTTATATTTTCACGGTATACTCGTGTTACAACACAACAACGTGAAGTCTGGCTTGAGAATACTCCGGGCACCTAGTTGTGGAAGAAAGAATGGAAATTATAATAACAAAACTCTAATTCTAATAGAATACTAACAATACTCTAATTAGACTATAATAATGTTAAGCAAGCTTAATCAAATTCAAAAAAACCTCAAAGAAATTTCAAACAAACAATAGGAATTTTGAAAGAAACATTAAAAAGAACACAAATGTCATTCAAATACATCTCAATTCAATCTTAATTTAATTCTAGTTAAAATCCTATTGAACTTCATTCAAACTTTAAGCCAAACTAATTGAATTTTAAATCCTAATAAAATCCTAAATCCTAAATCAAACCCTTACGAAATTCTAAATCAAACCCTAATCTAAACCCTAAATCCTAAATCAAACCCTAACCAAATCCTAAATCCTAAATCAAACCTAAACCAAACCCTAAACCAAATCCTAAACTAAATCCTAATCAAACCCTAATCCAAATCCTAATTCGAATCCTAAACCCTAAACCAAACCCTAATCAAATCCTAAACCCTAAATCAAATCCCAATCCAAATCCTAAACCCTAAACCCTAAACCAAATCCTAACCAAACCCTAAATCCTAAATCAAACCCTAATCTAGATCCTAAACCTCAAACCAAATCCTAACCAAATCCTAAACCAAATCCTAATAATTCCAATAACACATTTAAACCTCAATAACTAATGAATAAACCGTCGATCTTAACTCAAATTTTGCACACTTCTAAAACAATAAGTTAAAAACAAGCACAAAATATTTGATAAGGATCGGAGTTACCAAATTGACGATAACCTCAAAAATGTACTCGGATATTGGCCGACCTCCTTCTCCAATCTTAATGCCAATCTTCTAGAGCCAATATCTCCCCTTTGCACCTTTCGATTGATCACTAAATTCTCATACGCATAGAAGAACAAGTCGAATATCCTCTCACATAAGTTTCACTCCAATCCAACCAATATATTGCAAGAAATCTCAAAAACTCCCACTAGACCTAAAATTCTACTTTTTGAGACCTTGACCCACTTAAACCTCAATATTCTTCAATTCAACCGTTAGATCAAGCTCAAATTCACGACACATATGAAACACAACTATAACCATAAACCCACAAAATTTCACCCCTAGATCTATTACAAAACTCTTGAAATCACTCAAAACGTAAACTCTATTTTATTTCATAAAACCCTAGTCATCCGAAACAAACCTTGACTTTGCAAAGCTATTACAAAGTCAATACAGATTCAAATCACCCATAACCAACACCCATAGAAACCTTATCCAATCTTCTATCAAAATCTACTCTCCGATCTACCAAAGAGTCCTTGAGTCACCGTCAGAGCATGATTTTGTGCCTCAGGGTCTGATTTCGACCCAGGTTCATAACTAGTCCTCTTCGGGTATCAAATTTCGTTTTCTTGAGGTAATTTTTACTAATTTGTACTCCTAACTCCTCCCTACATATGTCTATATCTTTTATTTTTCTAATCTACCTTGTTTTGCCTTATTTATGGCCTTATAAAGTAAATAGAAGCATAATTTGTAAATAGGCAGCAATAGCACCTTTAATTTTTCTACCCTTTGACTAATATCTATTTTTCCAAGATAATTTGCTATAATATTTTTGAAGTGAGATCCTCAAAACATGATATTTTCTTCACCCTTTCACTCATTATCCATATTACATCATGACAATGGTACATTCTTCTACAAAAAAACATCTTTCTTTGCTAATTATGGTTACCATCCACGACTTCATACTTTTGACTTTTCAAAAGTTGATAATCTTGCTTCAAAAGATTTGACAATTCATTTATCAGAGCTACATGCAATGATGAAGGCGTAGTTAAAAAAAGCTCAAGAACAACAAAAGGTCAATTCGGATGTCTATCAAAAGGAACAACCACCATTCCACTCAGGTGATAAGGTATGGCTACTTTGTCGCAATATCAAGACCATTCATCCTTGTGACAAGTTGGACTATCGAAGGTTTGGACCATTTTCTATTTCTGCTCAAATCAATCGAGTTGCATATTGTTTATATCTATCGGAGTCAATGAAAATCCATCCAATATTCCACGTGTCTCTTCTTGAACCATACAAGATAGTGGACATATCAAGAAGATGACAAGCTCCACCTCCTTCTGTAGAAGTAGACAATAATAAAGAGTTTGAAGTAGAAGAAGTCTTAGATTCAAGGTGGTGCCGAAATAAATTAGAATATCTTTTCTATTGGCATGGATATGATATTAGTGAATGCACATGAGAGCCAGTAAAGAATCTTGTAAATGCAACAAAGGCGATGGAGGCTTTTTATTGATGAAATCCATCAAAATCAAGATAAAAACCTTCTTTATAAAAGAAACAACATCTAGGCAAGATAACATTCTACTTTCAATCCTTGTTTGTAGCTTCTTTGTAGTTGTGACGCTCAGGAGATGGAGAACCAACAACTAGTAGATTCGACTCAAGAGCCTTTATTTGCTGACCTGCTGGATGAGACATTACGATTGTCACAACTTTCAAGACGACGCAATCAAGATGAAGATCTTCAAAAATGACATGTTCTTCCTTGAATAGATGGTGAGATTCAACGCGTTTGGTATCACGACTTGGGAAGGGACTCCCGATATTTGGTGATTTTATTAGAGGTAGAAACAACTCCTGATGGTGTTCCAAATGTCCTATTCGAAAGAAGTTATGAAGGCCTCAACAATGATCAAATAACTGGGTGGTCTTCTTGCCTTGGTATCGGACACTACCAATGATTGAGAGGCCCTATCAATCATCTTCGAAGAGAATAAAGATTAGAGTATGTGGCAAATATAATTTGTCACATTATAGATTTCTTCAACATTTGGTGACCACTCCTGGTGGAACTCGTTCCTAAAAAGGGAGGTAATGTCAGGGACATATCCATGTAAGCTAATTATTACATGTATAAATAGGTAGAAGTAAATAAAAATAGATAAAAATAAGTTAATTCTATAGTATTTGATATAGAAGCTTCATAGATGCTGCTTTGATTTTATAGGTGTCTTTAATTGACTTTTTGGATTAGCAACATGGTCAACAAGTTGGCCATGTGCCACACATATTGTTAGCTTGAAGACCAAGCTAACAATGTGGCCCATACGTAGAATAATTTGCCTTGTAAATCAAGGCATGTGTCCTACAAAGTCAATACATATTGGAGGTCCTATAGAACATTGCCACATAGCCCCTAATTAGATAGTATATATAGAGACAAGAGTGAAGCCTTCTTCACTCTTGCGAACTCTTTTCTTGTTTCCAGTCTAATTTCAAGAGTCTTCATATTTTCTAGTCTTTGGCAATAGCCATTCCAGTTTCTCTTTCAATATACATACTTGTTTATTTATATTTTGTTACCTTTTTTTGAGTGAAGGCTCACTTGTCTGAATTGCTTTTTCATCGAGTTCTTGTCCTTGACAATATCCTATAGAACCTCTAAAATGTGTTGACTTTGTAAGATACATATCTTAACTTTCAAGACAAGTTTTTAATATATGAATCATATAATTAGCTTCTTTTGCAAGCTATTAATATATGGTTAATTTGTTGATTAAGTTTTTAGCCTATCAATCAACTACAAATACATATAAAGTCAAAATAATGTCTATGAAGCTTTTAAGAAGCTAGTCTAAAAAATATTATAAAATAAATCTACTTTTATCTACTTCTTTTTAATCATATAAATAAATATTAGAGTAAATATGTATGTCCTTGACACTTTGTTACTTTCACCTCATTGAAACTTTCAATTTCTTTCCAAATCTTCATCCTAGGTAATGACTATTAATAAGCTATAATTCTTCACCTAATTATTTAATTTATGTAATTTTTTTCTACTAATATTATTACCAGTCTTTTATATGTACAAGAAGTTTTAAATTAATCCAACTTATAAATTATAAAATAATGCTATAAATCCATGCTGATATTCCTTGGTTGCTACCTTGAAAGTTGATGATGAATTTTAAATAGAAATTTCTCATTTCCCAACTATTAAATTCTATTCAAAATTTGTCTATATCTTGGCTTTTAATTCTTTTAAAACTATATCAAATTTCACCTTGCTCCAACTAATAGATCTTCGGATATTGCAAAAATCCTAACCATTCCTAAACTACCAACTTCTAGTATTCCTTGCATTAATGATTGAATATCTTCAAATTTTACTATTAAAATAATACAAAATTTTATGCACACTTAAGATATCCAAATAAATATATACCAAAAAATTTCAAATTATAGATGTTGCAATGATTAGATAAATTAGTTAATAGTGCTATCCCTAATTTTATTGTAAAAATTTTAAGTTATCAATATAAATATTGACTTTGAATAATAATTACTAAATCTTTTCATTCTAAGAAAATAAAATTTATGTCTTTAGGACAAGCTTGCTACTAGTTCCTCAACCTCATTTGTTAACTTCTACAATTCTTTCTACTTTGCCCTTTGTTGCCATTTTAGTGGCCGGAGATTTGATTTCAACCCTGATTCACAAATGATCATTCTTTTGGTATCAATCTAACTTATCTTAGGAATTTTTAAGTATAATTTTATCTTTATTTTTACCTTAATATCAACCATATCAATTATTTTCTTCATCTTTCTTATTTTTACCAATTTATGGCTTTTCAAAGGTGGTAAAAGAGTTTCAATAGCCTAATTGGAAAAATTGATAATTAATTTTTATTTATTAGCTATTAAGGCAAATAAATAATCTAAGAGACTTTCATAAAGTCTTTCTTAATTATCTTGAATTCTTATTAAACCAAGATGGTTGAATGTTAATTAGAAATCAATTTTGCTTATATTTTGACCATATAGTCATATTACAATGCAACATCCACCTCTTTTAAATCTTCACATTCTATGTTATATGCCAAATAATCCAAATCTTGCTTCATTCATATTATATTTTTTATATTTTCATCCAAATTTTATTCATCATTTTTGCTATTCAAGTAAAAATCATCTTCTTGTTTTAAAATTTTTATGTCTCTTATAAGATGTTTTATATTTATTTCTATATGTCTTCATTTGAATATCTTTTATGAAAATATTTCTCTTTTTGTATGTGCATAATATTGCTTAATAATGGTACTTCTTTGAAATCCTTAAATTCTTCAACAATTCTTGATAATGGTTTTTTCCTCAACTTATCTCAATTTTTTTTATAATTGAGAGGCACAATTAGAAATTATATTGCTTTCTTTCCATCTTCACTATGTATTTGTGCATAGGCTAAACCATTATTAAATATTTTCTTTCCATCTATATTGCTATAATATATGATTGTTCTAAAATCATTGAATAAGATATTGTATCTTGAATAAAGAAATATTATTCTATTATAACATCTCCAATACAGATTTTAATATGTGGAAAAGTTCTATATAATTCATCTTATATATTATTAGCTACTTCTATTATCCATCCATGCTCTATATCAATTGGCCATCTTCACTTCTTATAAAGATCCATAGATATAAGATTTATTTTAGAACTATGGTCAATTAAAGCAACAACTTATTCTTGTATATCTTCTACCTTCAATAATACTTTTGTAGTTGTCTTTGTTCAATACTTTGAATATAATAGCTTGAAGCTTCTATTTTGTTGTGATTATAATCTTCAAAATACACACATTGCTTATAACCATTTTTTTTACTTGGTGATTGTTTGTAACAATTATCAATATCTTCTTCATCTTTATATATCCTTGCATTAATAGTATTATTTATTCCAACTTCATCTATTAATTATTATTATTATTATTTTAATAGTTTCAATAATATCATCATGAAATTCTTTCTTTATAATTTTTAAAATCTCTTTGAATATAAACTCTACTTTAGTATTTAGTATACATTCTTCCAAAATTGCTTTTAATTTTTTTGCTATTTAAATATCAAAAAATAGTTTATAATCTATTAATTTATCTTTATTTTTTGTTTTCAATATTGATGAAGTATCCTTCGTAGAAAATTCTTGCAAAGCTGCCTCATGAGCCTTGTTTCTTCAAGTTTGCCTCTTAGGTGAATTTCTTTTTCTTGTATCATCAAAATTTCCTCATTTCTTTTCTTCTATTAAAGCTTTATGTTTGCTCTTAGTAATATATACATGAATTAAAAGAGTCTCTACATGATCATTTCAACATATTATATAATGTATAATAGCTGCTATTCTCAATAATACTTTTTAAGGTATTTTTCTTTTTTATATTATAAAAATAAAAAAATTCCAAAATCCACTTATCTCTATACTTCTATCAAGTTATCATCTACCATAGCACCAAAACTTGTATATTTTTGAGTTGTTATTCCATATACTTGTCAAGGACATGAATCTCAAAGAAAGAGAATCTTCGATAGACTCTTGTATCATTGAAGAGAACTAAAAAGTCATTCAAAAGGTAATATAATATTAATTAAAATAGCTATTGTCAAAAATAAAAAGACTAGAAAGTCTTGAAACAAGATTAAAGACTAGAATAGCATTGATAAGAGTGAAGAAAGTTTCACTCTTGCCTCCATATATACTCTCAACTAGGAGCTACATGGCATTGTCCTATAGGACCTCCAAAATATGTTGACTTTGTTAGCTACATGTCTTAACTTAGAAGAAAAATTATCTATGTATGCACCACATGGCTAGCTTGTTCCTTAAGCTACTATATGGAGTTAACTTGTTCCACAAACTATCAATATGTGGTTAACTTGTTGGCTAAGTTTCCAACCTATAAACACATCTAAAGTCAAAATTATATCTATGATGCTTCTAGAAAGCTTTTCTAAAAGATTTTATGAAATTAATCTATATTTATTTATTTCTATCTAATTATATAAGTAATTATTGAAGTAAATATATATGTCGATGATATTACCCCTCTTTCTAGAGACGAGTTCCAAAAGGAGTGATCTTCATATATTGAAGAAGTCTAAGATGCGGCGAATTATATTTGCCACATACTCCAATCTTTGCTCTCTTTAAAGATGGTTGATAGGCCCTCTTAGCTATTGATAATCTTCCATACTAAGGCGAGAAGACTACCTTCTTATTTAATCATTATTGAGGCCTTCGTAACTTTGTTCAAATAAAATATTTGGAACACCATCTGAAGTTGTTCCTACTTCTAATAAAATCACCAAACATTGGGAGTCTCTTCCAAGGTCATGATATCAAACACATTGTATCTCGCCATCTATTCGAGGAAAGACATGTCATTCTTGAGAATCTTCATCTTGATTTTGTCATCTTGAAGGTTGTAACAATCACAACTTCTCGTCTGATAAGTTTAGAAATGAAAGCTCTTGAGTTGAATATGTTGGTTGTTGGTTCTCTATCTCTTTAGCATTATAAATACACTGAATCTACAAAAAAAGGTAAAAAATAGAATGTTATCTCCTTTTGATCTTGTTTCTTTTATAGCAAAGATTTGTTATTCTTCATCTTGGTTTTGATGGATGTTGTTGATGAAAGGCTTCAACTTTCTTTGTTAGCTCATATGTATGTTTGTTAATATCATATCCATGCCAATGAACAAGATATTCCAACCTATTTTGGCACTACCTTGAATCTAAGACTTCTTCTACCTCAAACTCTTGATCATTATCTACTTCTATGAAAGGAGATGGTATTTATCTTCTTTCCATGATATTCACTATTTTAAATGGTTCAAGAAGGGACATGTGAAATATAAGATGGATCTTCATAGATTATGGTAGATGTAATCAATAAGCAACAAGATTGGTTTATTTACAAATAAAAAAAGGTTCTAGCCTCCGATAGTCTAAATTATCACAAGGATGAAAAATCTTGATACTACAATGAAGTAACCATATCTTGTCACCTATGTTGAATTGTAGTTGCTCCTTGTGATAGGTATCCATGTTGGTCTTTTGTCATTCTTGAACTTCCTTTAATTGTGTCTTCATTGTTGTATGTAGCTTTGACAAACGATTTGCTAAATCTTTTACCACAAGATTATTAACTTTTGAAAAGTCAAAAGTATCAAGATATGGATGATAACTATAATTAGTAAAAAATATATTTGTTGAATAGAAAAATGTACTAAATTATTATATGCAAACTTTGCCAATGGCGAAAGAGTTATCCAATCATCTTGATGATAATTGATAATACACCTCAAATACTGTTCCAGGACTTAATTCATCCATTTTGTTTGCCCATCAGTTTGAAGATGAAAAGCCAAAGAAAGCTTTATATCCACCTTTAAAATCTTGAATAGGATTTTCTAAAAACTTGATACAAATTAAGTTCCTACATTTGATATAATATCCTTTTACAATCCACGATAGCAATAGATATTGTTAATAAAAGATTATTTATTTCTTCACTTGAAATAGATTTTGTACATAGTATAAAATATATAATTTTGTTGAAATAATCTACAATTATAAATATAGAGTCATATGAACCTAAGACTGTAAGATCCATTATAAAATCCATAGAAACAAAAGAACATGATTGTTTCAAAATTGATAACGGTTGAAAAAGTCTATAAGGTCTATAGCAAAGAGTTTTGGATCTTGAACAATTATTACATGATTGTACAAAGACTTTGATTGCCTTCTATATATGAGGCCACTAAAAATCTCTTAATATTAGCTCTAAAGTCTTATTATATCTAAAATATCTAAATATTGGAAAATCATGACAAGCTTGAAGGATATGTAATTATACCTCATCTTATAGAATATATAGATAATTCTTAAAATATAGTAGGTTGTTCTTGAATTCAAACTTTGAAGTGTCATAGAACTTAAAGGAAGTATTCTATATAAACCCCTTTTTTAAAACATCAAATGATGCTTGTACTTTTTTATTCCACTTAAATTTGTCTTTACAAGTCAAACGTGTAAGTAGAGCTATAACTTGAGAAAAGTTCTTGATGAAGATTCAATAATAATTAACAAAGCTTAAAAAGTATTGTATATTTTATATTATTTTTGAAATCTTCCAATCTATGATAATTTGGAACTTCTTAGGATTCATCATAAGGCCTTTGTTGAAAATGATGTACTCTAAAAAGTCAACTTGATTAGTATAGAATACATACTTTTTCAACTTGGCATATAATCTTATATCTCTAAATTTTTGTAATATGCAACAAACATAAAATTTATATTCTTCTATGTTTTTAAAATAGATTAGAATATTTTCTAAATAGAAAATGACAAAATGATCTAAAAACTCACAAAAAATATCATTCATAAGATGTTGAAAAGCAGCCAATGCATTCGTGAGTCCAAAAAATATGACATTATATTCAAAATATCTATACCTAATTTAAAACGTAGTCTTCCATTCATCTTATTTTTTTATACAAATTAAGTTGTATGCTCCTTGTAGATCTATTTTGATATAGATCTTTACTTGATTGAGTTAGTTAAGAAGTCTTGAAATCAAATGCAAAGGATATCTATTTTTTATGGTGATCTTATTGAATCCTCGATAATCTACATACATCTATAAAGATCCATCTTTATTCTTCACAAATAAGATAGGATTCCTAGCTAGAAATTTAGAATGGCATATAAAGTTCTTTGCCAAGTTCTCATCAATGTATTCCTTTAATGTAGCCAACTCATTCTGCAATAGGCTATAAATTCATCCAAATGGTCATTGAGCTCCTTCTTGCAGATCAATTGAACAATCATAAAGTTGATGCTTTAGAAGAATATTTATATTTTTCTTTTAAAAAACTTCTTAGAATTCTTCATATTGGCTAGGAATACCACTTGATATTTTTTCACCATTAGAAATAGACGTAGCATATATAGCAAAAGATGATCCTTCTTTTGTAACATGCATAAAAGTTCTCGTATCTACTAATAAAGGTTTGGATGTACTAGACTTTTGTACTTCTACTTCATAAATTCAATCTAGGATTATACTACTAAAAAAGTTAAGGTTATGAGAAATCCAATCTATTTGAGGGTTATATTTTTCTAACTATCATAATCCTAAGATAATTAGATTGAAGAGAGATCTTATTACATTAAATACTACTACACTATTATGATCTTTAATTACTACATCTAAAAGAACAATCTCATGGATAACATTTTCACAAGACAACAAATGATCATCTATGATTTCTATATGTATGGGTTTAGTTTTCTTGACTAAAGATATTTTTTGATTTTTGACAAAATCTTCCTCTATAAAATAGATTGAGGCTCCTGAATCTAATAACACAAAGACTTTGTGATTTTTAGATACTAAATACACATTTATTATAAAATAAGATGAGGGATCTTAAGAAAAAATAAGACCTTTATTAGATATTGTACATGAATCTAGCTGCATAGTCTCTATTGTAGTTGGAAAAAACTTATTTTTTGACACATTATCTTCTTTGATAATTGTGCTCTTTATTTTATAATTGTGTTACTTCTATGGATAATGTTGAGCAGTGTGCTTAGCTTCTCCATAATATAAATATAAATCCTCTTGGTGATGTTGAATCTTTTTTTACTCCGTAAAAGGTTTAAAACATATCGTATCAATTTGTATTGGTTCCGCCCTTGATGAATACATTTCAAAAAACTTGGAAGCTATCGCCATTACTTGTTTCATTCTTCTTTAGCCAAGTCTTTGTTCTTGACTCCTATCAAATAATTAATTGTCACAAGTAATAGCTTGAGCAATAAATTATTTCAAAGATTCTACTTTGGCTTTGTTAATAACAAATCTTTGATATTATCCTTCAATCCATATCAAAATTGATTGATAAGTGCTTTGTCATTCTAATTCTCATCGTAAGCAAGGGTTTAGAATTCAGTAGCATATATGGTGGCTGATTGTGATCTTTTTTGTAAAGATAAGAGTTTGATCTCTGCTACTTATTCTTAATGACTTTCTCCAAATGTGGCCATAAACATGTCTAGGAATGAATTCAAATCTTAAAAGTGTCACGAATCTTTTTCCATTAAAGGTGCAAATCAAGAGAGAGCACTTTCTCATAAAAGTGTGCCTATGAATCCAACTTAAATAAATCCATTAGGGTATTGGAAAGGATGCAACTTTAGATAGAGCATGATTTGTTGCAAAAATCCTTGAAATTTTGATCTTGTTCCAACAAACTTCTCAAGCATACTAATTCTTATCCCTATCATGCTTGTAGAAGCAAAACACCTTGAATTTGGTTGTGAGATTGATCTACTTATTTTTTTCAATTATTCAACTTACTGCATACTCTGAACTTCTTCCATATGCTTAGGCATAATACATCTATGATTCTTGTTAGAAATACATGAAATTTTTACTCTAAGAGTGTTAACAAGCTCATAAAGATCTGTAATAGTTGCAAATCTATTCTCACTTCCGCTAGGAGTAGTATCTATAATCTTTCCTTCTGTAAGCAATTCAAACAAATCCAAACAATTAAATTAGAAGAGGAATATTTTACAACCTCTAATAAAAAATTTCACAAAAAGAGATAATCTATTTTTTTTAAGAAAAGATCAATGTTAAAAAATAAGTTTTTTTTGTTTGAAAGATAGATAGTCTACAATCTTCAAAACATAACAATAGAAGTAGAATAATCTACTCACTTCTAAAACAAGACAAAAACAAAATGTTAGCACTCTTGTTAAACTGTTAGGGATATGAATCTTGAAGAAAGAGAATCCTCGATACACTCTTATATCACTAAAGAGAACTAAAAAGTCACTCAAAAGGTAATATAATATTAATTAAAATAGCTATTACCAAAGAAAAAAAGATTAGAGAGTCTTGAAAAAAGATTAAAGATTGGAATAGCATTGACAAGAGTGAAGAAGGTTTCACTCTTGTCTCCATATATACTCTTAACTAAGAGCTACATGACATTGTCCTATAGGACCTCCAAAACATGTTGACTTTGTTAGCTACATGTCTTAACTTACAAGGCAAGTTATTTATATATGTACCACATCGTTAGCTTGTTCCATAAGCTACTATATGGAGTTAACTTATTCTACAAGCTATTAACACGTGATTAACTTGTTGGCCAAGTTTCCAACCTACAAATACATTTAAAGTCAAAACTGCATCTATGAAGCTTCTAGGAAGCTTTTCTAAAAGATTTTATGAAATTAATATATATTTACTTACTTCTACCTAATCATATAAGCAATTATTGAAGTAAATGTATATGTCCATGACAATACTAATAAATAGACTTAAATCAAAGCTTTCATATTTTCCTTGTCAAAATTGGTTTGAAAGAGGTCTCTTATATCTTTTAATGCTACCTTTCCATCTTTCTAAAAAATGACTCATTGTTGCATCATATCATTAAATTCATTACAATCTTTTTTAGTAACTCAAATGATATCTTCTAAGAAATATTCATCTTTTTATGTATATAAAAATATCTCTTATAAACTTTCATAATGCTTCATAATTGATATAACAGATTCTTTTATCTCTAGTATCATAGAAAGTCCAAATAATTCAATCATCTTTTTTTAGAAACCTTATTTAATTTTTTTTCTTACACATAATATCTTAAATACTTTGAAATATCTCTTCCATCAAATTAGTCAACTTTGTTAATCATTACTTGCAATAATTTGGTTGCCAAAGCTTTTTTACAATCATTGATTTGTTGTTATTGCATAGAGAATGTAAAAGCTTGAAACATACTAATAATGAATGGATCCATGTACATATCTTGTTCCTTAGTAGAAACTTTATTAGAAGCTCCACTTGAAGCTCATCTTATAATTCCTTCAAAATTCTTATTCTTATTTTTTATTAAATAAAAATAAAAATAAAAATAAAATCCAAAACCTTCTGCCTCAAGATTTTATATCAAATTCACTACTTATGTTGTATTATATATTTTTTTACTTGAAAATATACCAAATACTTGGCTATGAAAGATAAATTTGTATTTTATAAATATTTAAGAAATCTTAATAGGTTTCAACCATCTAAATATAAAGAAGTTAGAATTACAATGCAAAAAGTTTTGAGTTAATACAAGTGCTTAAAAATACTCTTCTTATTAACCTCAAATAAGAACAAATCTAAATTACTTTGTTACTTTCATCTCATTTCAACTTTCAATTTTCTTTCCAAACCCTACTTCTAAGTAAGAAGATTCAACAAGCTATAATTTTTTATCTAATTGTGTAATTAGTGCAAAAAAATTCTTTCTAGTTTCATTAAAAGTATTTTATTTGTGTAAGAAGTTTCAAATTAATCCAACTTACAAATCATGAAAAAATATTGTAAATCCTTATTAATATTGCTCTGTTACAACCTTAAAAGTTGATGACAAATTTCAAATAGCAATTTCTCTTTTTCCAACTATTAACTTCTACTCAAAAAATTTATGCAATTTAATCTTCAATTCTTCTAATATAATGTCAAATTTTACCTTATTTCAACTAGTAGATCTCCAAATACCATAAAAATCCTAACCAACCCTAAACTGCTAACTTCTGGTAATTCTTTACACTAATACTTGAATATCTCCAAACTACACTATTAGGATAATACAAAATTTTATGCACATTTAGGACATCCAAATAAATATATACTAAAAAATTTCAAATTATAGATGTTGCACTAATTGCATAAATTTCAAGTTACTAATATAAACCATGATTTTGAATAAAAATTATAAAATTTTTTCAATTATAAGAAAACAAATCTTATACCTCTAAAATAAGCTTATTACTTGCTCTCTAATTCCATTTGTTGATTTCTGCAATCCTCTCTACTTTGCCCTTTGTCGCCATTTTGGTAGCTAAAGATTTGATTTTGATTCTAATCTATAAACAATCATTTTCTAGGTATCAATCTAACTTATTTTAGGAATTTTTAAGTATGATCATATCTTTACATTTATCTTAATATCTACTATATCAATTATTTATTTCATCTATCTTATTTTTACAAATTTATGGTCCTTCAAAAGTATTAAAAGAGTTTCTATAGCCTAGAAGAAAAATTGATAATTAATTTTCATCTATTAGCTATTAAGGCTAGTAAATAATCTAATGGACTTTCATAAAGTTTTTTTTAATTATTTTGAATTCTTATTGAACCAAGATAGTTGAATATTAATTAGAAATTTTATTTTATTTTCAACATATAGTCATATTATAACATGATAGGAATGTTTTTTTTTGAATAAAGAAAGAATCAATTACTCTTTAGGTTTTTTTTTAGAAATTTTTATATAGTATGTTTAGTTTTTTTTATTTTAAGATTTTGAAAAAAGACTCCACTCTTTTTTAGCTTTTTTGAAAGCTTTTATTCATTCTAAGAGGAGCTAGTATAAAGTTGTAATGTGATTTCGAATAAAGAAAGAGATAGATGCTCTTCAAGGTTATTTTTTTTCTATTTTTTTCTTTCAAAGTTTATATTTGGAGTTTTTTTTAGAGTGTATTTCAAAGTTGGATTTGAAATTTAAAGAAATTATTCTCCTTTTTGTGAGCTTTTTAAATTATACTTATTTACTTTAAAAAAAAATAATATGAAGATTAATATTCTCGTTGCGTTCAAGCTTCGATATACCAAAGCAATTGAATTAATAGAGGTGGATTCGAATACGGAGAAAGATTGGTTATATGAATTGGATTTGTTAGTGTCACAATTGACTATATTTTGGCTATCTAAAATCAAGTATCAAACTATAAAATACCAAGGCTTACTACTTCCGTCTTAATATAATTTATATTCCATTCTACAATTATCAATTCAGCAATACTTGTATCAATCACAATTCTTTATAAGCAAATAATAAAAAAAACAAAGAGGTAGCACGAAGCTTATCTTGACTTACGACTCTCACAAACTAGCTCTTGGGCTTTCTTTTCTCAACCTATTTATCCTACCAAGAAGATGATCTGTCGGCTAGTGGATTCCAAAGGTTATGGCCCTTTGAATTCTTAACCATTTATTCCACTAACCTATTGTTACCAACTAAACTACCTAACTATTAGTCTAATTCTCAAGGTTGTCAATAACCAACCAATAACTTATCACAAAGTTTATTTACTTATTCTACATAGCCCACTCCTAATTGTGCAGTGTCCTCGCAAACATTATTTAGCCTCAACTTATAAAGACATAGCAACGTTGGCTTCTTCAATCAATGGCGTTGACTTACCACCCTTTGAATTGGTGACCTTCTCCTCTTTACATCTTTGACATCTGTCTTGATGTTCGATGGTTTTCCATCCAAACGTGCCGTCAGATCTTCATTCAACAAATTCAATTCCCGTCCCTGAGATTTAAGTCGGGCAATTTGGTTGTCGTTGAAACTAGCATATTGATTTGCACTAAATTATTAGCCTCCTTTGCTAATGTGGCTAGTTTAGTCTGCAACATCGTAACCTCTACCTGCAGCCACTCTTGCCGTTCCTTCCAATCGATCTCCATCCTTAATTTTTCAAACACCATGTTCGTCATCTTCTCCTTAACCACAAAAGAAAACACGATGCTTGTCAAGAGCCCCCCTCCTACTTCTTACTATGGTCCAATCAATTGGGTCGACTCTTCCTTTTGTAATAAAAAATCTGTCCCGGATTTATGAATAGTAAAATTTAAGCCGATTACCATTGATCCGTGTGATAAATTTAGTATTCATAAAATCTTCTAATCATACTAAACCATTTGGAAATCCATCAATAACTCGATATGGCCATGTCATCGAACTTGAAATTTTTTTGGAAATTTTTTAAATTGACTATCATAAAGAAGTACTAAATTATTTGGCATAAAAGCCTTTGGTCTAAGCTTACTACTATAATAAGTCTTCCTTCATTTTTGTGTAGTTTCTATTATCATTAATGCATTGGCTCTAGTTTTATCTAATTTTTTCAATTCTTCTAAAGGATACTGTAATTAATCCTGATCTTTCAATCTAATATCTATAGCAATTCATAAACTTTTGACTTCCAATTCAATAGGTAATATTGCTTTCTGGCCTTAAATCAATTAGAAAGGAGTAGCATTGGTAGTAACTTTATACATAGTAGGGTATGTCCATAAAGCTGCGAACAACTTAGTATCTCAATCAGTTCCCAATCTGTTCCCACTCCTGAAACTGTTCTTGTTAAGATTTTAAATAAAATCCCATTAATCTTTTCCATTTGTCCATTGGCTCTAGGATGATACGTTGTAGTCTTTTGACATTTGATCTTGTATTTAGTCGTGAGTGCTTTAATTGTACTATTTATAAAATAAATTCTTCAATCACTAAGCAATTCTTGTAGACAACTGAATCGTATAATAATATTTTCATACAAAAAGGTTGATACTGTACTTACACTATTAGTTTTCGTAGCTACTGCTTCAATCCATTTTGTTACATAATCCGTTGCTACTAATATATACTATTTTTATCCATTTCTCAAAGTCGATGCAATTGGTTCCACAAAATCAATTTCCTATTTTTCAAAAGGCGCTTGAGCCAAAATTGGTACCAATAGCATTGCTGAAGTTCCAGTAGGTCGACCCATTCTCTGACATGGATCACAATGACGGACAAATTGGTGGGCATCTGTAAACAGTGTTGGCCACCAACAACCAACCTGTAAAGCTTTACAAGCTATGCTGGCCCCCGCAAAATGTCCACCACAACTATTCAAGTGGCAACCTTCTAATATAGTACGTACTTCAGTCTTATAAATATAGTACGTACTTCAGTCTTATAAATATAGTGTCGTAAAACTCCATCCTTGCCTTGTTTATATAAAGCTTCACTAATCATCGTATAAGGTGCATATTTTAATATTAAGTGTCATTTAAGCTTTTCATTAAAATTGGGTAGGAAGTTTTGAAATGTCAAGTATTGAATTATTTCACTATACCCCAGAGTAATTACATCTATCGCAAACAGTTCCACATTGGATAGTGCATCGTTAATGGGTTCATTACCCAATATATTGGATAATTGAGATAAATGGTCTGCATTAGAATGTGATTTCTCTGATTTTACCTGAATAGTAAAGTCAAATTCCTACAAGAGTAGAACCCATCGTGCAATACGACCACTCAATGGAGGCTTATTAATCATATATTTTAAAGCATCATGGTCAACATGGAAAACAAATTTATAACTAAGAAGATAATGTCAAAACTTTTGTACGGAATAAATCATCCCCAATGCTTCTCTTTCGGTTCTTGTATAATTCCTTTCAGCTACTACCAATTGACGACTTGGATAATAAATAGGGTGATCAAAATCCCAGTCATCTTTTTGGCTTAGCACAGAACCAATCGCGACATTAGATGCATCCACATAAACTTGGAATGGTTTTGTCCAACAAGGTGCTACCAATATTGGTGCTGAAACCAATTTCTATTTCAATGTTTCAAATGCAATTGTACATTCCTTTGTCCAAAATGGACTGGTCCCATCGGTTGGTGGTTTCTTCAAGAGATTTGTCAATGGAAGGTATATAAATGTGAATAGATAGATAAATTGTCAATAATAATTGACATGGCCAACAAATGCTCCAATATCCATAATAATATTTGGTTGCTTTAATTCTACTATAATTTTTATTTTATCCGGATCTGTAGCAATGCCTACCATCGAAACTATATAACCCAACAATTTACCAAAAGGTACACCAAATTGGTATTTTTCCAAATTTAAAAAAATTCTATATTTGGCACATTGATTCAAACATTGACTTAAATATTCTAAATGCCTGACTCTCATACTAAATGTACAAAAATCATCTAGAAATATTTCCATTGAAATTCGTAGATAATCTTGGAACACTTGCATCATTATCCTTGGACATGTAGCTGGTGCATTACAAAGCCCAAACGGCATAACCTTATAGATAAAGGTCCCCTAATCCGTAGTAAAAGTAGTTTTTAACTGGTCTTTTTTTACAATTTTAACTTGATTATAATTGAAGAATCCATCAAGAAATGAATAACATTCATGTCTAGCGACTGCATCCAATATACTATCCGTGAATGGTAAAGGAAAATAATCCTTCTTGGTAGCCACATTTAATTTTTGGAAATCTTAACAGATGTGAACTTTTCCATTCTTTTTCAGCACCATAACAATTGGTGAAATCCATTCACTCAAAGGAACCGAATAGATAAATCCAACCTCTAAGAGTTTATCCAGTTCTTCTTTTATCATAAGTGAATATTTTGAATTAAGTCGATGTTGTCTTTGGCATACTGGTGTAGCGTTCTCCTCCAATATAATTCGATGCTTACAAACTTCAGTTGGAATTCCTTTCAAATTTGTATATGACCATGCAAAAGTAGTTTTATGCATTAAAAAATAATCCACCCAAATTTCTTTCTCCTTGTCTTTTATACCGTCGTAAATCTGAATGATTTGGAGAGCCTCCCCTGTACCTAAATTAATTGGTTAACATTGTAGAATTTCAGGAGTCCTTGGACTGATGTTCTGCTCAATTTCAAAATCTTTCATAAAATCCAAGACATTAGAACTTTTCAACTCAAGTTCTATAGCACTAACATGATTAACATCCCGTCTATTCATCCAATATGCAATCATATGAGCAAAATTGTCAATAACATCTAGAGGATCTAAGTACTCTTATGGTCCCCTACATTGGTAGATTATTCTAGTGTGCTCGACAACTTGCCTTGTATCAGCATAAATTAGATCAGGTACACCAATTTCTTCTTCGGTAGATTCACCTTCACAATTCGACGTGAATTTTGAACTGACAACTTGAGTTTCTCCATGATATTGGACAGGATACATTTGAAGCACAATTTTATCATTATCTTTTTCAATTGTTAATGTACCATGGCCCCAATCATTTCGAGCTTTAGCTTGATACAACCACGATCACCGTAATAAAACTGGATATGATAATATAGAGCTTTGCAATCGAAAAATAATACAATCAATTTTTTAGGTAATCTCCACAATTACTGTATCAATACTTTGTAAAATATCCATAGGTTTAACTCAACTGAAGTCAACCATTCTCAAAACCACTATAGTAGGCAATAAGTGATCCAAACCCAGCTCCTCCATTATAGTGGCATTCATTAGATTTACACTAGATCCTCTTTGTACTTGCACTCTCGATAATAATACTCCATCAATTGAGACATCAATCGTAGGTGCACCCGGATTGGGATTCAAACTTACTTCTTGGATTTCTTTATTTCAAGATCTGCGACAAATTTGTGAGGAATTCAAGATAGTTTGGCACTCAGGTGCTACCGCCAATAATTGCTTCATAGAGATCGTGGACTGTATGGTACCCAAATCTATTAGAATATCATATGGTTTTGTATTAGTGGTAATTCCCAATGTCTGTTTCTTTTTCCCAGTCTTAGACACCGATGCAAGTAAATTGATATTCTCTATATTGGAAATTGGTAGAGCTCCTGAAACTGAATTTGACGGAGCTTGTAAAATCGGTTCTTTCAATGGATAAGATTATTCTCCTAATTGGGCTGATATTGATTCGTTGGAATTCACGCCTCTTAGAAGATCTTTCAATGGAAAGGACATTTCTCGAAAATATATAGAAAATAAAACAGCTTGACACGGAATCGAGGCCTCCATAATTGGTACCTCATTAGAGTGCACAACCGATTCAGGTCTTATACTGAGTAAGAGGCCCATGTCAGGACCTAGATTGGATATCCCCGTAATTGGATCCAATTGGTCCTTTGCTTTAGGATCACCCAAATATTGAATTGGTCCTTTCCCCTTTTGCTGACTTTTTGTAAGGACAGCTTGGACTACTTTTATCCGATGAACTAGTGAATCTTAAGGACCTTGATTTATCTCTTCTATTTTTCCTTGGCTTAGGATCTGCTGATCTTGATTATTGAAATTGAACGGAGCATTACATTGCTAATAAGTATGTCCCAACTACTTGCAATTTACACACACTGGTGCATAATCATCACTGGCTCTGGAATTGGAACATTCATTAGCATAATGACCAATTTGTCTGCAACGGAAACAACAAAGTGGTCTTCTTGCACCCCCATTTGGCATATTGGATGTCTCCATCGATATATACCTACTAAGCTTGTTCCATGTAGGGTTAAAAAATGATCCTGGTTGTCCCGGTGGTACGGAGGGTACTTGGTTTGATGACGTCAATGAAGCATATTATTGATACCTCTGCTGGTCTTTTCCATAGTTCTAGAGATTTGATGTAGATTCTTGATTAAAATTAGAAATTTAAAAATTATTGAATGTTCAATTTTGTTGATTAGATCGATTTCCATTCCATCCATACGTATTTCTCATTTGAACTTGATTGACTTGCCAATGAGTCGGTGGGATCATGGTCTGATTACTGAATTATTATTGCCTTTGTAAATGCCAGTAGTTTTGGATAGGATACTTTCCTCTGTAAAATGTACATTGAACACCCGTTTGTCTAGGTGATGGACATTTCAAATCGAAATGATCTTGTCCATTACAATTATTTTACCATACATTAGATCTCGTATTAGAAGGCTTATGTTGTTTCTCCTTATCTTTAGCCAAATTCATGGCCAATTCTTCTATTTTTTTTTTGTTAGATTTAATGACAAGGCTTCATTTGGATCTTTAACATCCACATTTGTGAACAACTCTGGTTGTTGATAGGTTGGCGATGTAAAATAAGGTGCCATCATTATTGGTGCTATTGCTTGGAGTGGTATAGCATTAATTAGTTGTTGCAACATAACATTCTTCACATTGGAGGCAGCCATTTGTGGATAATTATCCATCGACATATTTTCCGGTTGTATTTATTGGCATACTAAACTTGGAATCATCGTGGCCCCCATTGTTAACAATTGGTCACAATGATATTCTTCCTACATATTTGCTCGTGTCAATGATGCCTCTACTATAGCTAGTCGAGCCTCTTTTATAAAAAAATTTAATTCTAGTCGATACAAACCGTTAATTAATATTGACAATATAAACGCATCTAGCATTTGATTATTTGACCATTTATGAAGTATATCTGCAATCCGGCTATAATAGGACTCTACGGATTCGTCCCCAAATATCTTGCTATTCATAAAACTTTCTCGAAGCCGATCTTCAAATCCAATTGATTTAAAGTGGATTAGGAAGGCATTCTTCAAGGCTTCCTAATTGAGAAATCTATCCACTGATTGTTGAATATACCATTCAAAAGCTGTATCTTTTAAAGTTACTAGCAACCATCTCAACCAAATGTCTTCAATTCTACCATTGTTAGTCATGTAGGCTGTCAAGAATTGAGATATATGGTGATCTGGATCAGAACCCGATCAACCACTAAAAGTAAGTAGTGGTGCCACACTTGTAGTTTGGTCTCCTACTTCTCCCATTTGTACTGCAATTGGTACTTCTGGCACTCCTGCAGCCATTGGTGTTATCATTGGCCTCCTTGCTATTTGAATTTGAATTTTTTTCCTTTGGTTTTACTTGGACCTACAATTCCTTTTATTTCATTCCCATAGGATATTTTTTATGTGTAATTGTTCCTGTCTTTCTTTCGCTTGTCGATTAATTCTTTGATAATCCTCCCTTTCATGATTATCACTCATAATCTTTCATTCTTCTCATACAATCAATTTCTAACATTTCATATTGTTATCATTTCCCTGGCAGCGGCGCCAAAATGTTGTTCTCGTTGCATTCAAGCTTCGATATACCAAAGCAATTGAACTAGTAGAGGTAGATTCAAATACAAAAAAAGACTGTTTATATGAATTAGGTGTGTTAGTGTCACAATTGATTGTACTCTAGCTATCTGAAATCAATTATCAAACTATAAATCACTAAGGCTTACTACTTCCATCTTGATTCAATACATAATCCATTCTATGACTATCAATTCAACAATACTCGTCTCAATCACAATTCTTCATAAGCAAATAATAAAAGCAAAGAAAACAAAGAGATAGCATCAAGCTTACCTCGACTTACGACTCTCACAGTCTGGTTCTCAGCTTACGACTCCCACAGTCTGACTCTGGGCTTATGACTCTCACAGTCTAGCTCTTACCTTACGACTCTCATAGTCTGACTCTTGGCTTTCTTTTCTCAACCTATTTATCCTACCAAAAAGATGATCCGTCGGCCAGTGGATTTCAAAGGTTATGTTCCTTTGAATTCTTAACCATTTATTCCACTAACAACCTACTGTTATCAACTAAACTGCCTAACCATCAGTCTAATTCTCAAGGTTGTCAATAACCAACTAGTAACTTACCACAAAGTTTATTTACCTATTCTACAAAGATATAGTGTATTCCAAAAGATAAGATAATTGAGTCCTTTGATTTAGCAATTATTTTAGAAATCAAAGAAAGGGTGAAACAACTACATAGAAGCATCCATGTGAACATATGGACTAGATTTGAAGAAAAATTGAGAGATAAATACTTTGATAAAAATACTAAAAGAATGTCTAAGAGATATTTTTTTGATTAGATAGTACAAAAACTAAGTAAATATATAAGACCAAATGAGCTAGTAAAAGAATTTGAAAAGAAATTTGAAAAACTTCTATTATATGAGAAGTACTTTCTAGAAGTAAAAAAACTAAAGTTGTTTTTACAAGCTATAGAAGATGTACTAAAAGATAGATTGCTTCTCATTTTTTAAGATAGAACAACAAAAGATGTTTTTACCACCAATTGCAAAAGGTTAGAAGAAGTGGTGAATCTCATTGTCAAGTAATACTATGTGAAGGCTAAAAGATTAGACGCAAGTATAGGAACAACATTAGTGATTGTTGTAAAAGCTCTTACAATAATATTATCTATTTCTATTCTATCAAGCACTTCAAAAGGTAAGACTATAGACAAAGATATCTTTAAGGAATTAATGATGGACATAAAAGAATTGAAAGTAGAAATAAAGACTTTAAAAAAAATATAAGATTAAGTACTTTACGACCGACTAAAGAATTGAATAGATTTGTGGTGAGGTACATTTGGTATGATGATCCAAATCATAAATATGATAATTATAGATCAAATGAAGATGCCATAAAAAGTAGCATTATTACCATCAAAGAAGGTAGATTTAGAGATGCTGCAATTAACAAGCTTTTAAAGACTAATTTTGAAAGATGTGGCATGAAAAAATTGATTGAAGATAGATTGTAAAAGAGCAGTTCTTCATGTCATAGAAAAATAAAGACTTCTATTATTAAAACTGAGTACAATCAAGTATGAATCTTTATACATGTATCTAAAAAAATGATGGTGAAGAGAGCACAAGCTATTGAAAAACTAATTAGGTGGAATGATCCAATTGATGCAACCACCATCAAGGCCTATTTGATGAGTGAGTATGGTGAGAAGGAATCTTATGATATATCAGTGGAAGTCAAGAGGGACACAAATAGTGTAGATGAAGAGATAAAAGAGCTAATTAATAACAAAAAGGCCTCACATGGTAGAAAAGCTATTCCAAGAAATAAACTAGTAAGTAATACAAGACCAAAAATATGGCCCTCTACTTCACATCTAATAGCTCATGTTTCACTTCTAAAAGTGAAGTGGAACAAGACAATGAGCAATAGCAAGGGCAAGAAGAAAGAAGATAATATAAAAGAAAAGACTAAGGCACTAACCTATAAACTCCAATCTGATATTGAATCCTTAGTTGAAATAAAGGGTATTTCAAAAGACATGATTTTGGATGCAAGGATTGAATTTATTTTTAAAAAAACTTTTGATATATCCAAAAAAGATTTTCATGAGCTCATTATTGCTATAATTAAAAGAAAGAGATAAATGATAATTATAATAATTATAATAAAGATATTTGATACTCTAATGATTAAGAAAAAGAAAAAAAATAAAATAAAATAAAATAAAAAGATTGAAGAAGTGTTTGCTTTAATATGTGAAAATGTGGGCAATAGTGACCAAAACAAAAAGCATAGAGTCATTTTTCTTAAGACTCAAAATACAAAAATTAAAGTTATGGAAGAAGTTTTGTATGATGAGATGGAAGATGAAGTATTGTAAATGCTTTTATAAGATGGAGTAGCCAACATTAAGATGGAAGCAAATACTAACAAGAACTAAGAAGAAAGATTTATAATAGAGACTAAGATATCACAATGTAGAACTGATAAGTAATAAAAGAATGATGGTGAAGTTTTGACAACTTATATTCATGCATTCTAGGCAAGAGTTACTATGAAGATACATATAAAGTTTGAAGGCTTTGAAGAATTAATCTTAGTATTAATAGATCATAGCTTTAAAAATAATATCTTATTTAAAAAGATTTATGAAAAGGGCAAATAGCCAATTGCATCAACCATCAATGGATATTTAGAGCTACCAACAAGAAAAGAAGTAACTTTTATAGAATATGTCCAATATTGCATATTAAAATTGGTGATAAGGAGGTAGAACAAAACTTCTTTGTGCAAAATTGAAGAATTTATCTAATTATTTTGAGGCAACCATATATCACTGCAATAAGGATGGAGATTAAGGTATTAGATGATGGCTCACATTATGCTAAAATGTATAGTCATGATGGTGAGAGGTAAATCTAATTTCTTATAATAAGGCCAAATCATGAAAGGCATAGAGATCAACTTAAAAAAACTTCTATAGACCATAAATATGATGATTTTTTGAATTTCTAGATTACATATGTGAAGTATGTAGTATCATAGGTGCAAAAAAATTATTTACTATTGTATGCTTTAATATATAAAGAATTCGATGTAAGATTTAAAATTTAACAAAAAATAGATTTATAAATTTTTAAAAGATCAAAGCTTTGGATTCTATATATAAAAAGTTAATTAAGAAGATTGAAAGAAAATTAAAAAAAAATTGGTGTAGTTTTGAATTATAAATTTATTTTTGGAGTTATTAAAGAAGAAATATTTTCAAATGATATTTTATAAGTTTTCAAAACTTTGCAAGAAGAGGTTACTCCATCTAGTAATGAAATGGTTGAGATTCACTCAAGAGGCTTATATGAAGAGATATTAAAGATAGCTATTAAAGCAAAATTGATTAGAAGTTATAGCTTAGAAATTAATCCAATGATGAATATTAAATATAAGACTATGATAAAGAAGGTGAAGTTGGTCACAACACAATTGTCTCTAGATTCTAAAGATCATATTAAAAGATTGAAGAAGAATCTAGATTGAAAGAGATACAAGAAGAATTATTCAAAATTTTACAGAAAAAACATTGATTAAGCTAAGGATTCAAAGTAATGAATTCTTGAAAGAACCTAAAAAAAAGATTTCAAAAAATGATGTCTAAACATGGTAAGATTTGTACCTCTTTATTTGATGAGATTAGATGTATTAATCTAAAGGTTATTGTGCCAATGGTTATTTGTATTATTCTACATGTGTCCAAGGATTTGAAGCCAATTCCTATCTTAAAAGCCTTATTATCTAAATTTATGAATCTATTGAAAGAAAAAATATAAATTGAGATACTTGAACTATCTATGGCTTTATATTATAATTGATGGTTCATAGTACCAAAGAAGTTTAAAACTTTGAGGTTCATCCAAGATATGCAATCAATCAACAAGGTGGGAATTAGAAACAAGAAATTAGGACCAATTGTAGATTAGGTTGTTGATGCTTTTGAAAGATATGCCATCTATTTAATTGGAGATCTTTATTCTAGTTATGATAAATTTCAACTTGCATTAGAAAGCAAAGATTTGATAACCATGAAGACTCTATTGGAACTTATGAGGATGTATACTTTACTTTAAAGTACTACAAATTCAATAACTCACATGTAAAGTGCCATAAATCAAATCTTAAAGAAATTCATGCTTGAAAAGACTATATTTTTTGTACTTGATATACCTATTAGAGGTTGTAGAGAGAAAGCCAAAGACTTAATATTAGATGTTGATAGATGTAGAAGTTTTATAAAAGATCACATTGAAGATGTAGAGAAGATATTGAAGAAGCTTAAAGAAGTAGATCTAACCTTATCCATTGACAAGTCCAAATTTAAAATAGATGGAATTATATTGATTGGATACGTATGTGGAAGGTATGGTAAAAAAAACCTAATTTTAAAAAAATTGATGTTATTACTAAGATAAAGGCATGTAATAGTATAGAATAGATATTAGTTCGTTTTTATAAGATATTGATAAAATAGATTAATAGTCCATAGAATAGTCAATTTAGAAAGACAGATGATTGATTCAGTTATTAAAAGCGGTTATTATAGAATTATGATTAGAATCTAAAAATCAATAGCAATTATATAGGAGTTGTAGAAGTTTGTCAGGGAGCCAGACTATGATAGTCATGAGCCGGAGTTAAGCTTGGTGCTTCCTCTTTGTTTCTTTTATTTTCTTTGTTGTTGAAGAATAATGGATAGTTTTTGAATACTGAGAAGTGAGTCTGTGGAATAAATCAGAGATTGATTTATGATTTATTGATTATGTAATTGGAGTACTGAGTAATTGAATTATATGAAAAGTTATTGGAAGCTTGATTATGGATGGAAGATTATGATTGTTGTTTATTGAGAGTTGTATTTGTGTGTTTCGACAGAGGAAGTCTATGATTACAAGACTTCCGTGAATTCAGATTGGTTGGAGTGAAGCTTGTTATTCTTAGTGTTGGATGGAATTTATTGAGATTTGAGTGGTCTTTTGAGAGTTCAGGGTTACACATTGTGGTTATCAGTTGATGAAGGAGTATTGTTACTGGGAGGAAGCATTGTAGTATTTTTTAATGTTTTAGTGGTTTGAAATACAATTAATTGTGTAATCCTAACAAGTGAAATTCATGCGCTCAATCTTTCCCTGTGTTTGAATTTGCCTATATAAGTTTATTCTGGAAAGAATTGTAGAATAAATAAAACGACAATCACATTTTTTGCACCGCTGCTAGGGATTGACAATAGCATTGAGTGTTAGGAATTTATTGCCGAATGAATAGATGGAAAATATGAAAAAAAATTGAGTAGTATATAATGAAAGATTATGCTTATTAAAAATGAGAACATTTTAGTAAAAAAAATACGCTAGTCAAAAGAAAGACAAGAGAGAACGCAAACAAGAAAATTATTGTGAAATGAGCAAGAATGTATGTTAAAAAGAAAGCTTCGATAAAGTTGGATTAAGCCATAATTGCATGCCTATCGGCATATCCAAATATATCCAGAAGCTAATCGACATCAAATAATTCAACAATATATACCGTTAAAAAAAATGCCAAGAGTACTCGTAGAAAGTTTTGTCAACAGTCCAGCGTATCTCTTGAGCTCGTTAACTGCAAGTGGAGGAAACACAGAAGAATTGGGTACTCTGTTGGGTACCTTGCCAATAGCAAAAACTATCGATTCTGTAAAAACTGATTCCATAGAGTGGCATAAATTGTTTGTCAATAAAGGTCAATTCAACATATTTCAAAATCCATGGTTTTTACCTCCAATTCAACCAATAAAATTATTCAGGGATAATAATAGTAAATTGAGGAGGTTGAAAAGTCTGAAAAAGATAATTGGGGAAGGCAGTGGTAATTTTAATAAGAGATTGAGCGGCACATTGTCCTCTTCAATGGCGACTCATGGTCTAGCGATTCCAATAGTAGTACAAATGGGTGATGTGAGCGATCGCATAATGAGCATGCCTCCATTACCTACTTTTAAGGGCTTTCTGGATGCGGATCCTGATCAATATTTATCTCAATTTTTGACTGTATGTATAGCTAATAATGGAAGAACTAAAGATATTTGGTTTCGATAGTTGCCAGCAACCTTTTAGGACACGGCGTTTGAATGGTACAACCGCCAATCAGTGGATCAATTTCCGAATTGGTAAGCATTGAAGAATACATTTTTAACCCATTTTTGGCCAATAGGTTTTGAAGATTGTCTTTGAGAGAGGTTAATGAACAGCAAAATGATCCTAGGGGAGGTGGTGGAATTGTATTATGGCCGGGTGGATGATATACTTAGTAAGTGGCCGAATCACCAAATGTTGGAGGTATTTATCTTATCCATATTAATCAATGGTTTGCAACCACCAGAGTTAAAAATATTTGTCAAAGAAGCTCAATCCGTTACGATCTCTCCATCCCTTAATAGAGCCAAGGTTTGGGAGGAATGCCATTATGATCAATTTTTAATTGTGAGAGCTACGTTGATTCCAGTTCAAGGCAGTTATCAAAATCCAACTTTAAACGGATCAGTGGATGCTTATCCACGGATGTTAGATATAAGGACCAATTTCGGTGTCAATATTCATGGACTAGTTAATGTCATCCCATTGCAAGCTATACCACTGAACATGACAATAACGTATGCTCCCTATTTTCCGTATCAACAACAAGCGTTAACTACAGCAGAGTTACCAATAATACCAGCTCCAAAAGATTCCAATGAAGCCTTGTTGTTGAACCTAATGAAGAAAATGGAAGAAATGGCCATCAATATGGCCAAGAATAAGGAAAAGAGGGAAAAGCCTACCAATACTAGAACCAATGTTTGGTGCAGTAATTGTAAGGGCCATGGTCATTTGGTAATAGAATGTCCTTCACCCTCACAAATGATGGGTCAATGTATATTTTACGAAGGAAAGCACTTAACAACTAATTTTTGGAATTTGCAAAAGCAACAATAATTTAGTAATCAGACCATGATCCCACCAACTCACTAGGATGTCAATCAAGTTCAATTGGAAAATACGTTTGGATAGAATGAAAATCAATCTGATCGATAAAATCAAGCATTCAATAACTTTCAAAGTTCCAATTTTAATCAAGGATCTACATTAAACCCCAGAACTATGGGAAGGAGTAGCAGAGGTATCAGCAATATGCTCTACCAGCGTCATTGAACCAAGTTTCCTCCATTCCAACGGGACAACCAGGATCATTTTCTAATCCTACATGGAATAAGCTTAGTAGGTATATACCAGTGGAGACACCCAATATGCTTGATAGGAGTGCAAGAAGACCACTTTGTTGTTTCCGTTGCAGACAGATTGGCCATTATGCCAATGAATGTCCCAATCCCAGAGCTAATGATGATTATGTGCCAGTTTGTCAGAATTACAAGCAGTCAGGGCATACTTATCAGTAATGTAATGCTCCATTCAATTTCAATAATTGGAATCACCAAATCCAAAACTAAAGAAAAATAGAAGAGATACATGAAGGGCCTCAAGATTCTCCAATAAATCGGGTGGCATGTATTCAAGCCGTTCTTATCAAGAGTCAGCAAAAAGGGAAAGGATCAATTCAACATTTGGATGATCTTGAAGCAAAGGGCCAATTTGACCCAATTATGGGGACATCCAATTCAGGTCATATTATGGGCCTCTTATCCTGTATGTGACCTGACTCGGTTGGGCTATCCAATGAGGTACCGATTATGGAGGCTTTGGATCCATTTCAAGTTGTTCCGTTCTCTATGTCGTTCCAAAATGCGTCTTTTTCGTTGAAAGATCCTCTCAGAGGTGAAAATTCCAAGAAAGCTCCATCTGCTATTTCAATTCCGAGTCCATGGCAGAAGAATATCTTACCTCAAGGAGTTAAACTCCAACCAATGAAAAAAAAGAGGGTATTGAATATTACTCTAAATATGGAACCCTATGACATATTGAAAGAATTGGATGCTATTCGGCCTTTTATTTCTATGAAACAACTTCTAGCAGTTGCACCAGGATATCGTTCTACATTGAATTCATCATTAACATGACATAGGCAACATAATAAGGAAGTTTGTGAAGTGAGTTTGAACCTTGACCCAGATGCACCAACCATCGATGTTTCGATTGACGGTGTTATGATCTCGAGTGTTCAGGTAAATGGTGGTTCTAGTGTCAATTTAATGAATGCTAATAGAATGGATGCTTTAGATTTGAAACACTTAATATCCACGACATTGATATTACGGATGGCAGATCATAGCCGGGTTAAACCAATGGATATTTTACAGAGTGTTTAAACTATAATTGTTGATATTGCATATGTAATTGACTATATTGTCTTTTGGCTATAACGTTCAATTTTATCATATCCAGTTTTATTGGGACGACCCTGGCTTTAATAAGCAAAGGTCAAGAACGATTGGGATCGGGGTACTTTGACAATTCGCAAGGACGGTGAGAAAATGGTATTACAAATGTATCCAGTATGCTATTACGCGAAGTCTCAATTGCCAGCATCTGAATTGACATCAGACGATGAGCTTAGTTCCAATGATGATGCAATCGCACTGATTACGGAGGCATCTACAGAGGCAGTGTAACACCCTGGAGTGATGTACTAATGTGGAGGTCTAGGAGAGTACTTGATATACTTGACGGATTCAAAAAACTCTGAGTATGTTAGTATTGATTGAATGACCAAGTATGATGTGCACCATGTTAGTGTCCTAGACACAAGATTCAGTACTTTGCACATGTCGGACTTATCGACTGATTTTTAACCAGCACGAGGGTTGAAACAGAACATTGCCATTGCACCTTTATGTCAAATTATTAACTTGGCGACCACAGCAGAGCCACGGACAATTAAGGTCTATAGAGGTATTAAGGACCAAGAGTTGACCTATTGGATAGAACTTTTCTTACAGCATAAGTCTACTTTTGCTTGGACTTATGCTAATTTAAAGAGTATTCCCACTGACGTCTGTGAGCATCATATCATTTTAGAGGAGAATGCTAAATTGGTACGGCAAAGGCAACATCACCTTAATCCTAAATATTTTCTCATAGTAAAAGAGGAATTGGACAAGCTTCTTGCAGTTGGTTTCATTTACCCAGTGTCGAATAGTGAGTGGGTTTTTCCAATCATCATGGTGCCAAAAAAGAATGAAAAATCCACATTTGTCAAGATTTTCAAAAACTTAATGCGGCCACCAAGAAGGATTACTTTCGGTTGCCTTTCACAGATAGTGTATTGGATGCCGTAGCCGATCACGAATGTTATTCATTCCTCGATGGATTTTTTGGATATAATCAAGTTCAAATTGTAATGGAAGACCAACTTAAGATGACCTTTACTACGGATTGGGGCACATTTGCTTATCACGTGTTGCCTTTTGGATTATGTAACGTCCCAGCCACGTTTCAGAGAGTGATGACTCAGTCCTTCCAAGACTATCTCCGACTATTTATGGAAATCTTTTTAGATGATTTTTGTGCATTAAATAAAAAATAAGATCACCTTAATTGTTTGGACAAATGTTTGGTTCGATGCATTAAGTTTGGAATATTGTTGAACTCGGAGAAGTGTCAATTTGGTGTTCCATCTGATAAATTATTCGAACATATCATTTCCAACCGTGGTATTGCTACGGATCCTGATAAAGTGCAGCATATAATGAACTTGTCCCGCCCAGAGACGGTCTCCGATGTTCGTGGGTTTGTAGGCCATGTTAGTTATTATCGAAGATTCATTCATTCGTTTACAGTTATTTGTCAACCTTTAACGAACTTACTGAAGAAACCTCCATCAAATGAAACTAGTCCCATTTTGACCATGGAGTGTACTATGGCCTTTGAAGCATTGAAGTCAAAATTGGTCTCTGCACCAATATTGGTGGCTCCTTGTTGGACGGAGCCCTTTCATGTGTACGTTGATGTATCCAATGTGGCTATTAGATCGGTGTTAAGTCAGAAGGATGATACGGATCTGGATCATCCTATCTATTATGCTAGTCGACAATTGGTGGCTACCGAACACAATTACACTACAACTGAACCAAAAGCGTTGGGTATGATATACTCGGTTCAAAAATTTCGACACTATTTGCTTGGATATCCGTTTGTTTTTTATGTGGATCATGATGCCCTCAAATACATGATTAATAAGCTCGAATTGAGTGGGCGCATTGTCCGATGGATCTTACTCTTACAAGAGTTTAATTTTACGATTGTCGTATGACTTGGGAAGAAACATGCCAATGCTGATCATTTATCCTAGTTGTCTAATATTTTCAACAACGAGCCTATCCTAGATGTTCTTCCCAACACCGAATTATTTGTGATGGATGTGATTTCTTCCGAGTATAGTGAAATTATTTAGTTTTTGACCTTCTACACCTTTCCGTCAACTTTCACTGAGAAGCTTAAGAAGTGACTCATTCTAAAGAGTCCCCCGTACACAATGATTTGCGATACTTTGTATAAATAAGGCAAAGATGGCATTTTATGCCACTGTATCTTTCCAAGTGAAGAATAGTCGATCCTCGAAGGTTTGCCATTTGGATACTTGTGGTGGTCATTTTACGAGAGATAGTACTGCTCGCAAGGCTTTAATGGCCGGATATTGGTGGCCCACAATATTTTCTGATGCGCACCAATTTATTCGTCATTGTGATCCCTGTCAATGAATTGGTCGACCCACGGGCACTTCTGCCATGTAGTTAGTTCCAATCTTGGCACAAGTATCATTCGAAAAATGAAATATTGATTTTTTTGGTCCTATCACACGAGCATCAAAACCTGGCCAAAAGCGATATATTTTAGTCACCACGGACTATGTAACAAAATGGGCAAAAACTATTGCTACTCACTGTTGTATGGCATGATTTGCTATCTAGGAATACACTAGGTATCTAGCTGTAGAGAGTTTAGGTTTCACTTGTATATTATGCCTTAGCTCCCAAAAATCCTCTTTGCTTTGTATAAAAACTCAAAATATATTAAAATCCTTCAAAACATTTTTTTTCCCACAAAGACCTTTGTACATCAGACTTTAGGATCTCATATATCTCGATCCAACCATTCAATTTGTTTCACATTTCTACATAAGATAGATGCTATTCTTAAACCTTACCACAACAAAAAAGAACCATACATCTATCATCGATCTTTCAACATCTTAGAAACCCTAGTAGGTGCACAAAACCCTAACTTACAAGCACCCAAAAACTATTTTCCCTATATCTCAAAATCCAAACTTCAAATTCCACAAAACTTATGTAGAAAGCTTTATAACAAGATTATACACAATTTTAGAAATTTATAGTCAAAACCTCGTCAAATTGTCTAAGATATAGCTCAAATCACAAGTACAAGTGAATCGGACTACTTACTACCCTTAGATTCGAAGAATTGACTTCAACTACTAATATCTCCTTCATCAAAGCTTGGAATTTGATAAATAGTAGACATAAATTGTAGCCGAAAAAGTGCTCTCTCCAACTCTAGTCGCCGATCCTCGTTTGCTATCTGTATGCGTGCGCAATGCCCCAAAGAGTGACAGTAGATCCAAAAACTAACACCTTAACTTTGAGCGCCCATAACTTCTTCATAAAAACCCCAAATGACACAAAACTTACACCAAAACCATAGCCAAAAAACTAAACCTTCTGACCATAGCTCTTAAAACTTGAATGGCCTCGAGAAACTAATCCTAATTCCTAATATGGCCTCGGGCAGCCTCCTCAAAGCCCATTAGTCATGATTTTTGACCAATATGAATGGAGATTTTCATTATTCATCTCCATTCATCTATATTGGTGCCCTAATTACTCCCTTTGCTACCAAAATCCTTCTTCAATCCTTATTCTTATAAGATTTACATAATTTATGCTCTAAACACCAAATAGAAGAACCAAAAGAAGTTTTCAAAGGTCACTAATGTCTAACAAAGGTGATTCTAAATATTTAGAAGTTACTATGAACCAAAACCAATCTTAAAAGCCACTATTAAAAGGAAATTAAAGTTATATAAATTCTATAGTAATCTTTTTAAACAACCTCTTCTCAAGGTAATAATCAAATTATATTCTAAAATCAACTAAAATCTACTAACATGGCTCTCATCATATTACTTAATAAATTATATATTAAGTACATAATTACATTATTTTCATATAGTAGCTGAACCACAACACGACACCACTATGATAATACTAGTACGGTGGCTACTTTTCTATACGAGAATATTATAACTTGATTTGGGTGTCCAAAGGAATTGGTTAGCAATTGTTGTACCCATTTCCTAAATGCTACCATAGCTCCCTTGAAGAACACATATGAGATTAAGCATCGAAAAACCACTCCATATCATCCTCGTGCTAATGGACAAATGGAAAAGACCAATGGAATTTTGTGCAAGGTATTGACTAAGACAATTTTGGAGGCGGGTACCGATTGGGAGACCAAACTTTTTGCGGCTTTGTGGGCATATCGCACCGCATATAAAGTAACTACCAACTCTACTCTGTTTCAACTAGTTTATGATTAAGAGGCAATTTTATCCATCGAATTAGAGGTTCAAAGTTTACGGATTGCTTTGGATGAACGACTAAGTGACAAAGAGTCGTTACATTTTCGGTTGGCAAAATTGGAAGAATTGGACGAAATATGAGCTACAACTCTTTTTCACATGGAAGCAACTCAAAAATAGAGGAAAAGTTACTATGATAGTAAACTGCGTCCGAAGATTTTTATGCCCAATGATTTGATATTACTGTATGATAGCCGGTTTAATTATTTTCTGGAAAAATTTCAAATTCGTTGGCATGGGTCGTATCGGATGATTGAAGGTTTTTCCAATGATTCTGTTCAATTGGAGGATTTCATGGGCCATCGCTTCAGTACCCACATTAACGGGAACCAATTACGGTTATATAATACATAAAACTCGATATGGATTTTCATTTTTTTGGAAGGGTGACTTCGAATGGACACAAGGTAGACCTAAGTATGGTATAAGTGCATTAAGGTATAGACGCGCCTGAAAAGATAGTTAATAATTATTAATGTGTCAGATGGGATGGAAGTGAGAAACGGACAATATAGGTAACATATTGTCATGATCACCGGTAGTAAGAGAATAAGAATGGGGCACCAGTTAGAAGTCATTCTATGTTGTCATTCTTGGTTGTTTTTTGAAATTGCTAGTTCTTGTGTTTCTTACGTTTTTGAGCGTAATAGTTCCAGTTAAGAATTTGAGAGAGGGAGCATCATGGCAATTGAAAGTACAAAACGAGCTACAGACAAAGAGGACAGTGGCCAAAATGTGAGAGCTAGACGCGCATCAAAACCACCTTTTGTGATAATCATTATCAATATGGAGCCGATGAAATTAGATATCTGCTGGATGCCGAAAAGAATCAAAGACTTTCAAAATGCGTAGTTGTTTCAGTTTTTGTACCTGTCAGATTGCTTACCATCAATTAATGTGTCATTAGTGGAGGAATATATCATGAACTACGACCCGAAGGATGAATCGAGTGTGGTACAAGGGCAAATTATCGGGATTGATGGAACAATCTTGGAAAAGGTGCTGTGGCTTTCCATTAGAGAAATTACGATAGGAGCTGATGACTCAAGCGACTTCAGTCCAGGAAGATATTTCAAGGGAGATATGTCGACCTTGGAGAGGAGCCAAGGTTGGCAGACTACTGAGATAATTTCATCGGAACTCGTGGAATGGTTCCATTTTGTGGTGAGGCGGTTATGATTGTACCGACACTCCACATATATGTCCAAACGGTTATTGTATGCAGCAGTAGGGGTGCTAGAAGGGATGGTGTTCAACTAGATAGCGTACGTAGCCACTCGTATTCATGCAGAGATAGGAGCCAAGTAGATGGTTAGATTAGAAAAATTCACTTATTTGCTTTGTTTCAATTATGTGTATGCTGTGATCACGCACATATTGTGTCAAACAATGCCAGTAGAGGAAAGTCCTATACCAATACTAGTGCCAGTGCTTCCGCATAGAGAATGAAATTTGTTGGCACAGAATGTCAATACATCGAATGTAATACACGAAATTGGGGAGTCAAGTCGTACAGTGGCACTAGGGGTCGTTCAAGTTATTGAATCTAAACGGGTTCCAATTCATTTAGTGGTGGAGGAGGAGAATGAAATCCCAATTTTGATGGATATTAATCAGTTGGCATTTCTACAAGGTCGATTACCCGAAGGAATACCTCTTAAAAATACTTTATTGAAGCACATTTCACAAATACATTATATAGTGCGAGCATTGGATGGAAAGGGCAGTAGCAAACAGGATTTAGAAGACAGTATGAAGGTGATATCAGAGCAAAACCGAAGAATTGAAGAGCAAGAACGGATGATAAACAAAATTGGAGAATCCAAGTTGGTATTGGAGTGGAAATGGGTTCACCAATATGAGTCTTGGACGAAAGAAAAAGAACACATCTTATGGATTGTTGAAGGACAACAAGACAAATTGATCCAGAATCATAAGACATGAAATTTGGAATGGAAGAAAGTCAAATGCCAGTTGTAGGCGGAAGAAAACAAGGTAGAGTTATTGATGAAAGAGAAAGAAGTATTGAGTGATCAATTCAAATGCAAAACGGAGAAGTTGAGGTCTGAAATCAAAGTTTTACAAGCTGAGGTGACAAAATTGGCGAAAGAATTAATAATGAGAAGCCAATCTCAAGTGTCAATTGAAGATGTTCTAGAATGGATGAGTTAGCAGCAGCATCAGTTGGAACTCCGTGATGCCCAGATCTTGAAACTGGAGGCTCAAGTCCATGAATAGGGTGAGTATAATGAAGATCTATCAAACCAGTTGAGGAAGGAATCGATGGACGGATTGGAAGAGGAGAAAAATTTGAATTTAGAACCAGATTTCGTGGAACCTACATTAGATAATGTAGCAAATGATTAATTGGGTGGACCAGAGGAATTAGTAATTTTGTAGAGTTTTATTAAGTAGTTTTTAGATAGAAATCAATTATGTATTTACAAAGATACTGCACAGATAGGAGTAGGGCTATGTAGAATAGATATTAGTTCATTTTTGTAAGATATTGATAAAATAGATTAATAGTCCATAGAATAGTCAGTTTAGAAAGACGGATGATTGATTCAGTTATTAAAAGTGGTTATTATAGGATTACGATTAGAATCTGGAAATCAAAAGCAATTATATAGGAGTTGTAGAAGTTTGTTAGGGGGCCAGACTATGATAGTCATGAGCCGAGGTACCAGACTGTGATAGTCATGAGTCGGGGTGCGAGACTGTGATAGTCATGAGCCAGGGTGCCAGACTGTGATAGTCATGAGCCGGAGTACCAGACTGTGATAGTCATGAGCTGGGGTACCAGACTGTGATAGTCATGAGCCGGGGTGCCAGACTATAATAGTCATGAGCCGAGAGGCCAGACTGTGATAGTCATGAGTCGGGGTTAAGCTTGGTGCTTCCTCTTTATTTCTTTTGTTTTTTTTGTTGTTGAAGAATAATGGATAGTTTCTGAATATTGAGAAGTGAATCTGTGGAATAAATCAGAGATTGATTTATGAATTATTGATTACGTAATTGGAATATTGAGTGATTGAATTATATGAGAAGTTATTGGAAGCTTGATTATAGATGGAAGATTATGATTGTTGTTTATTGAGAGTTGTGTGTGTGTGTTTTGACACAGAAAGTCTGTGATTACAAGACTTCGGTGAATTCAGATTGGTTGGAGTGAAGCCTGTTATTCCTGGTGTTGGATGGAATTTATTGAGTTTTGAGTGGTCTTTTGAAAGCGCAGGATTGCACATTGTGGTTATCAGTTGATGAAAGAGTATTGTTATTGGAAAGAAGCATTGTAGTGTTTTTTAGTATTCTAGTAGTTCGGAATACAGTTAATTGTATGATCCTAATAAGTGAAACTCATGCGCTTAGTCTTTCCCTGTGTTCGAATTCCCCTATACATGTTTATTCTAGAAAGAATTGTAAAATAAGTAAAATGACAATCACAAATAGTATCATTGAAGTAAGAAGATTTTTGAGAACTTGTGTCTTCTATAAAATTTCAATTCTACACTTTATTCATATAATTTACCTATTTTATAATTCTTTAAGTAAAAGAACTAAATTTAGATAGAATCAAAAGTAAAAGCTAGCTATAGATGGTTTAAAAAAAAATTGAAGTTACTACCAATCTTAAAGCAAATTGACTATGATTGTCACAAATTAATATTTTTCACTATTGACACAAGCTCAATTCTTATTGGTTAGAATATTAGTCAAGATAATGCAAAAAAGAAAAGATTTTCTATCAAATTTGAAGCAAGAATTTTTACAAATAAACATAAGCATATTTACAAGTAAAAAAAAGGCTTTTAGAAATACTCGTAGCTATGAAGGTAGACAAAAATTACTTAATTAGAGCTAATGTGGTATTAGAAATTAATTACTTATTATTATTATACATTATTATCAATTATTCTATTCATAATATTACCATATTAAGATAGATAGCCAATATTAGATCACTCAATTTTATGTTAATATATATTTTTAGCAAAAAAAATATTGTGGCAAATATTCTATTTAGAACTAGATATATTTATAATAAAGAGATTAAGAAAGAAGAGATTGATGAAGATGATGAAGATAAAGACTATTATTATATATTAGCTATTAATGGAATAAATAAAAGTAGTAAAAAATATAATTTTAGAAAATATCTTTATAGAAGGAAGTTGAGAGATATTAGTATCTATTTGAGTATAATGAAAAAATAAGAAAGTTGGTCAAACAAGACTTTTAAAGATATTAGATATCAATCTTATGGCTATATTCTAAGTGATATTTTTTTGTAGAAGATACCAAAGAAGAAGGATAGAGTACCATTGTAAGTAGTGGTGAACTAAATTCTTAAAGAATTTCATAATACACTTAAAGCATATCATAAAGGAGTTTGAGCCATATACCATAAGATTAAAGAGCAAAGTACAAGGATATTTACAAAGTTTTAGAGGATTTTGTAGCTTCTTATATTAAATGTTAATTATAGTCTAAAGTCAAATTTAGAAATAAATTACATCCTATATATTCACTTATTATATATTTTTAGTAGATGATTGACTTAGAGGCTATGCCATTCAAATTATGGAGCATGAAGTATCTTGTTTTAACAAAAGAAGAACTCTCAAATTATATTAAAGATAGAACTTTGAAGACTAAGATCTCAGATGAAATGTATAGATTCATCTTAGAAGATATCTTTAGTAAATATAGTAGTATTAAAAGCATGAGGGCTAATCAAGAAGAATTGGATATAATAGAGTCCAAAAATAGAGATCAATGGTTGAGAAATGGATAAAAGTATTTGTAGATCATTTAGATTAAATCTATTAAATCTAAATGATCTACAAATTTTGAGAATCTAGAGCTATATTAGATAAAAGATGTGAAAGCATTTTTGTGTAGTAACACAACTATATGGTGAAAAATAAAAACATGGATGTTATTATAGAAGAGCATAGTAAGAAGATATAGTAGAAAAATAAGAATAAATGAAAGAAAGTTAATAAAAGGTTTAATTTTAATGCTATCTTTTAGAGAAGAGAATTTTATTTGCTTTGTAGGAGCATAAATACATCAAATTAAAATAAATGAGATAAGTAATTGATATAGACATGTTTAAAAGAGAGTTGTCAATAGATTTAAGCAAAAATTATCTCAAATTATCAAATATTGATATATGGAGAGGATTGGTTGTCAACTTAGGTCAAAGTTAGACCTCTAGAAATAAAACCACATACCTATGTCAATTCTAAAGTTCTTTGGTAGATTGGAGATCAAGATTTGAAAGCAAACTATTAAAAAAAAAATTAGACATTGGATATATATCAATCAAATTAATATTTAATTTTTGGAAGATTTTTAAAGTTATTGATGTCCTTAGTTGGATTAGATTTTTAAAAAAAAATTCATATTCATAAAATTGAGGGTCTCTTGAGTTTTGTGGTATGTATACAAGTAAACTTTGGACAAAATATTGGTATGCTAGTTGTAAATGTATATGAAAATTTTGAAGTCAATCGAATAGTTAGATCTAAGTATGTCAAGGTTTTTGTCAGTTGAGGTCTTAGAAATTGGAGTATGAGGGTCAATGAGTATTTTAAGATCTTTATCAATCTATCAATTAGATTGAAGTGAATTTTTTTTATATAAAGACTAGAATTTATTTCTAACAATTTAAATAAATTATAGAAGCAATTCAATGGTTTAAGAAGAAGTTATTGGAATTGAAGATTCAACATTTAGATTGAAATAGGAAGTCAACTAATACTTAAGTAAAATTTAGAATTGATCTTTTATTTGGTAAGTTTGATTTTCTTTAAATTTTTTATGCTTACTGCCAACTTAGTTATTGAAAGTTGTATAAAATCCTAAGTAAGATCAATAATATAATTGATAGATATTAAGGTTCTAAACTAACTTAAGATTAAATTAATTTTATTAGGATTTGATTTAGGATTTAGGAGTTGATTAGGATTTAAGATTTGTTTAGTATTTAGGATTTTTTAGGATTTAGTTAGGATTCGACTTAAGATTTAATTAAAAACTACTAGGATTTTGACTAGGATTAAATTAAGATTCAATTAGAATTTATTTAAGATATATTTAACAATTTATTCTAATACTTCTTTTAAATTTTTTTTGGATTTTTTCATGCTTCTTTTGTAATTTCTTTAAGATTTATTTGGATTTGGTTAAAGCTTGATTAGTATTATTAAGATTTGATTGGAGTTATTTAAGATTCTCTTAGAATTAAAATCTTATTATTACAATTTTCCTTCCAGCTTCTATAGCCAGGTGCTTGGTGCATTCTCAAGCAAGGCTTCACGTAATACAAAAATGTCTCAAGAAGACAAAGAAAATAAAGGTATTTAGGTTGGTATATGGCAAAGGATTTGAAATTTTGAAGAGAGTGGATATTTTGCTGAAAAGTGATATAATATATAAAAATTATATAAAATATTATAAAAATTTTAATTTGAGATTTTGAAGAGTTTTTCTTTTCTTTATAAGCTATCTAAAAATCTCTTAATTGTGCCGATTGGAATTAATATGAACCAATAGTGTTTCTTTTGAATTAAAAAAAAAAAAATAACCACTCTTTAAGTTTTTTTAGAGATTTTTTTAATAATATATTTAATTTTTTGTTTTAAGATTTTGAGAGAAGGTTTCTCTTTTTGTTAACTTTTCAGAAGGTTCTTATTCATTTTCAGAGGAATTAGTATAAATATGCAATATACATTTGAATAAAGAAAGAACTAACTATATTTTAAGGTTTTTTTTTGGAATTTTTTTTTTAAGATTTTTTTTTGGAGGTTTTTTCAAAGTCTATTTAGAATTTGGAGTTAAGATTTTGAAAGAATATTATTTTTTAAAAAACTTTTGAGAAAGTTTTCACTTATTCTAAAAAGAATTAGTATGAAGATGCAATATGTTTTTGGATAAAAAAATGGCTAACTACTCTTCAAGGTTTTTCTTTTATTTCTTTTTAGAAAGTATTTTAAATTTTTATTTAAGATTTTGAAGAATTATTTTTCTTTTTAAAAAATTTTTAGATTACTCTTATTTACTTTATAGATAATTAGTATGAAGATACAATATGTATTTGAATAAAGAGAGAGCTAGCTGTTGTTTAGGATTTTTCTTTGGAATTTTTCTTCAAGGTTTTTTTTGGAGGTTTTTTCAAAGTATATTTTGAATTTAGATTTGATATTTTTAAAATTTATTCTTTTCTTTATAAGCTTTTTAAAATCTTCTCAATTGTATTATAGAAAGTTGGTATGAACTAGCAGTATTTCTTTTTGGATAAAAAAGAGTCAATTATCTTATATTAATATAAATAGTATTTTTGTTATTGAAAAACAAGCACTATAAAGTCACAATACTTAGCATCAACAAAGTTGCATATAAAAAAATTATAGAGTAAGATATCTCTCACTTCCAACATCCATTACTTATAAGTGGTAGCTATTATTCTGATATAAATTTTCCATCTTATGATGAATATATCCATCCAATATTCTATCAAGACTATCTATTATTATCTTATCTACTATAAAACATATTTTTAGCATATTTTCTATACTACTAAGATCTTTGGTCCATTCATCTACTTTATTTCTTGGCCTTCTTATATATCAAGAGCCAACCTTTTAACCAATAGCAACTTACCTAAGGTAATATCCTCTACAATGTTAATTATTCTACTTTCACATTTACTTACTTGCTTTAATACTCTCACTTTGCTATTGATCAAAGGCTTTCAATCCTATTGCTTTTGTCAACATCTGATGTCTATCATTTATTAGTACCTATGTCAATAAATCAGCAAGGATATCTTCTATTACATAATATTTCATATCAATCACTCTCATTTCAATCTTTTCTCTTATGAAGTGATATTGAATGTCAATGTACTTAATCCTTGAATGATACTTTGGATTCTTTATAAATACAAGACATCTTCGATTGTCATATTCCATTGAAAATGCTTTTATTTGTAATATTTTAATATCCTCTAGAAGTTGTCTTAGCCATATTACCTCCATTGCACTATAGCTTGCTACCATGTACTTTACTTCAATTGTTGATCTTGCAATTGTTGGTTGTCTCTTGCAATTCCATAAAATAGCTTTTATTCCAACAAAGAATATAAATCTAGTTTTTGATCTTCTATCATTTGTATTTTTAGCCCAATCCACATTACAATAACCATACAAACTAATATTATCACCTCCAAGGGACAATTTGAAATACAAAGTACCTTTTAAGTACCTTATGATTCTTTTGATGGTTTTCCAATAGATTTGTCTAACTTTTGATATGTGTTGGCTCACAACACTCACTGCATATGTAAGATCTACCTTTGTACCAACCATTGTATACATAAGTGAATCTATTGTTGCTTTGTATAGAAAAACTTGCATTTCACCTTCAACTTCAGTAAACTGTTCATTTGTGAGCTTCATCAACTTCAAATTGGCCTCCAAAGGTATTTCAATAGGCTTACACTTGTCCATATTGAATTGTTTTAACACTTCTTCAATATACTTACTTTGTCTCATTATAATGGTCTTTTTAGCATGATCTCTTACAAATTCCATTCTTAAATAATAGTGAAGCTCTCTCAGATCACTTATCTCATTTTTTTTTTTAATTTTTCCTTCAATCAATCCATCATCTTCATAGTATTAGTTAAGATGATCAAATCATCAATATAAAAGATGAAAATTAATATGAACTCACTTAATTGCATTACATGTAAGGAATAATCAGATTCATTCTTTCTAAATTCTTCATTTACAAAGAATGTATCAATGAATTAGTACCATGTCCTAGAACATTGCTTCAGCTCATATAAGGCTTTTTTCAACTTAAAAATAAGATGTTATTTGTATTCTTCTATAAAACCTTGAAGTTATTCTATGTAGATATTTTTTTTAGATTTCTATTTAAGAAAGCCATCTTGACATCCATTTGATGCATTTCCAAGTCTATTGCTATTCTAATTATAATGATGGTTCTAATGGTGGTAAATTTAGCTACAAAAGCAAATATCTCATTGAAATCTATATCAACAACTTGTGAATAGATTTTGGAAACCAATCTAAATTTATATCTTTTAACATTATCTATTACATCTTTTTTGATTCAAACACTCACTTATAACCAATTAAAGATTGATTTAGTAGAAATTGAGTCAATTTCTATGTTTTATTATCCATGAGTGACTTATATTCTTCTTCCATGGCATTCTCTCACTTCATATCATTCTTGGACTTCATTACATCATACAAACTCAATAGATCAGTGAAAAATGCAATATTGGCATATGATGGCTCTTTAAGAAGCAACTTAGTCCATATATAGACATACTAAATCTTACTTCTTAAAATTTTCTATAATATATTTTATGAATAAAAAATCCTCATATGTAAAATATAAGGTTTCTTACAATTTTGTCATAGAGGATTGTCTTCAAACACCTTGAATCTTCAAGACTTCATCAAAATATTTTGACATGTATTTTCTTCTATTATATATGCACAATACTTTGAGCTTGTACTTACATTATTTTTCTACAAGAGCCTTAAACTCCTTAAACCTTGAGAAACATTCACTCTTGACTTTAATGATATAAATTCATACTTTTTTAAAAAAATCATCAATAAATGAGATAAAATACCTTAATCCTTCAATTGATAATATCTTCATTGGTCTACAAACATCAAAATGCATAATCTCCAAAAATTTGTTTGCATGTGTTGCAACTCTTCTTAGAAATCAAGCCTTTTGTTGTTTGCCTTGTATACATCCTTCGCAAGTAAGTGTCAAGGCATTGTTGCTAAATTAACCAAGATTTAAGCCACTTACTATAGATTGGAGCTCCTTTATGCTTTTGGCATTCAAATGATCAAGTAGCTAATGCCAAATTTTAAACTTATCTTTATCATGTGGAAAATCAACAAATGTTGCTCTTTCTACTCTATTCACCTTTTTACAATTGATGAAGTAGAAGTTGCCATCTCTAAGGCCGTTGGTAATATATTATCAATTCAATATCTTTATAAAATATCTATTTTTATCAAATTGATCTTTACAACCATATAATACAAGTTTATTCATTAAAAGAAGATTTTTCTTCATCTTTGGTACATATAAGACCTCGTTCAACTTGATTCTCTTGATTTGATCCTTCACAAAAAATTTCACAAAAATGGATCTAATTCCAATGGCTTGTACCATGCCATTTTCTCCCAATTAAACTTTGGTTGCTGGAATTTATTCATAAGTGTCAAATGGATATTTATACAGTATCATATACTTAGTAGTATCCAAATCTATAATCCACTTAGACATAACAGCTATGGAGGCTCTTTCACTTGCCACAAAAGCATAATTATTTCTATCAAGGTTATCACGAGCATTATTTATATTTTTTCTATCTCTTTTTTGACTTTCTAACAATTTCTAGTAAAGTGACTTGGTTTTCTTATATATACATTAATTTTTCATATTATTTTTTGAATTATCACATTAATAAGAATAGCTATCTTTGCCTTGTCTTGAAAATAAAGCCGAATCATTACTTTGAATATCCTTTTCTTTTTTCTTAGTTACTTCATAAACAAGCCTTAATGTGACATAATTCATGATAAGTTCTTTCATATTAATAGACTTTTAATGCCACAATGAGATAGTTCTAGGATTACAGAAGGTTCATAAGCAATATCAACAGAATGTTCTTATTATCAACTAGCATATCAATAATTGCTAATTGATTTGTAAGTACTTTTACCTTGTTGACATGAGCCATAAAGTCATTTCCTTCTTCCATCTTTATCATTAAGAACTTCATTCTTGTCTAAAGAATGTTGGCAAGGTTTCTACTCTCATAAATGTTACAAAGAATCTTTTATACTTCTATTGGTCAATTGCAAGCAATTACATATAAAAAATTGGCATCATCTAAATTTGATGAAATCATGCCAAAAACCTTTCTTTCATGATGTTTATATTCCTTCTTCACCTTGACATCAACATCATCACTTAGAAGCTCTTTACTTTCATCCATAATATCTCAAAAGTCCAATAAAGCCAACAAAAGCTCTATTTTTGTCTTCTAATGGTAGAAGTTGTCACCCGTCAACTTCTCAATGAATCTCAAACTCTCACCTTCACTTAAAGCCATATTTAAGAAGTATGTCAAAGAAAATCAAAAAAAGAGAATTCAAAATCAATAAGGTATTATTGTCTTAGAAACCCAGAATGTCCTCTTTGTGAATAAATAAGTGGTTTCACTCTTTAATCACTATCAACTTCACTTATAAGACTTCTCTTAAGTCTTATATATTATCTTAACTTCTTGTATAAGCTTTGATATTTTTTAATCACCTTTCTTTTCTTATAAAATACTTCTAATCTCACAAAATACTTCTTATCACTATAAGAAGATCTCAAGGAAATTTTATCACATAAAACCACAATATTAGATTACAAATGATGTAAATCAACAAAGAAATCTAATACTAGTATTCTAAAATATCATTTTAAGGTATCAAACAACTTCCAAAATTATCAATGCACTTAATAATAAGTAAAAGCAACATCTAGATGCAACAATAGAGTTTGATGATATCAAATTCTAAAATCAACAACAACCAAAATTTCTACTCCTCACAACAAGTACGACTTCAAAAAACTTCAAAATTCACAACTAAAGGTGATTAAGGCCATAACCTATTGAAGAACAAGCACTATGAAGTTACAACACTTAGCAATAGCAATGTTGTACACAATGAGAGTATGGAATAAGATATCTCTCACTTCCAACATCCATTACTTAAAAGTTGTGACTATTGCCTTAATAGACATTTTCTATCCTTTGATAAATATATCCATCCAATATTCTACCAAAACTATCTATTATTATCTTATCTATTATAAAAATATATTTTTAGCATATTTTCTATATTCTTAAGATCTTTGATCCATTCATCTACTTTATTTCTTGGCCTTCTTATATACTAAGAGCCAATCCTTTAACCAATAGTAACTTATCTAAAGTAATATCTTCTATAATGTTATTTATTCTACTTTCATATTTATTTACTTATTTTAATATTTTTTATTCATAAAATATATTATAGAAAATTTTAAGAAGTAAGATTTAGTATGTCTATATATGGACTAAGTTGCTTCTTAAAGAGCCATCATATGCTCAAATCTAATAAAGTATGGAGTTGTGGCAAACAGTTGAATGAAGAAGCGGTAACTTCCATATACTATCATGAATATGAAGTGATAGAGTTTATTTGAATGAAAGATATTATTTGACTAAATTTAGTTGCAACCATAAACTTTGTATTTTTTTAAAGAAAATGATCTCAGCTTGATAATGTTGTGAGCATAATTAAAAGCTTCAATGATTAGTTACAATTCCTTTTGTAATTTTTAACATATTTTTTTTAATTTTAATACTAATATAATTAATTAATAGATCAAAAAAAATAGTTAATTATGACTTTAATCATATTTTTAGATTTTTAATTAGATGGATACTTCTAATTAGTAGATTGATTGACTATTTTAAAACTCAAAAGAAAATATAATAAATTTAGAAGGTCTATAATTTTTTTTCTTGAATTACTTTAAATCTTTTTCTTAGTGATAAAACTATAATTTTAGTAGAATTTTTCTTCTAATTCTTAGGAATTATATCTTAAATTAATTTAAAATCTTAATTTCTAATCAAAAAGCTAATTTCTAATTTGACTATGATTAAAAAGTTCCTTAAACCTAATTATTCTAAATTCTTAATTAATTTTGAGATTTTTAAGCTTAAATTTCATTTTGTAATTTAATTGGATTAAAAATACAAAGCCTAATTGTTAAATTAATGATGATCTTAAAAAGATAGAGACAAGCTAAATTTTTTGGTGGAGTTTCCTCTCATAGTGATTTTAATCACTACTTGAAGTTGAAAAAAGGGATAATTGGAAAAAATCACAAGCGTATTAATTCAATGCCAATTTGCAATTAGGTTTTGGATTTGCCAAGAGTTCATGCTTAAGGGAGTTTAAATTGAAGAATGGTGATTATGAAGGCTTTGATGGCAAGAACCCTTGCTGAATTCCAAGTAAGCTAATTAGAATTAGAATTTTGGTTGAAATTTACAACTAAAGTAGCAAATTAATTGGTTCTTATGATTTAGAACTCAGATTTGGGCTTGTGGATAGTCGATCTCATGATGAAAGTATGTTTCAGAGACATTGGTGGTGTTAGTTTCACCAAAAAGGTATTATTTTTTGAGTTCTAGGCATTTCCAACCTTGAAATCGGGATTAGGCTAAGAGTTATTGAGGACCCTTGATCTTGGTTAGGAATTTTCCAATTTTGATGGTAGAGATGTGTCTGCCACTTTTGAGCCTCCTCCCACCTAGTTAAGAGGGCTTGGGTGACTGAGCTCCCTCTCTCTCTCCATCTTCTTGTGGTGAAGCCATGGCAAAATGTCCCCCCATCTTGTGAATGCAAATCTACATTTTTAAACTTATATGGCCTCGGATTTAACTAACTCAGTCTATCTCTTTTTATTTTCTTTCTGTGAAACTTTGTAAGCAGATTTAAATTACTCTTAGCTTTGTAATGGCATAAGGCACTCCTGATTTGAAGTTGTGACAAATTTTTGGCGAATTTTCAAGGTGGCAGGGGTCTACTGCCTTGGCAATGTAGGAGCATCAACTTAAAAAATCTATAATGTGGCAACTTCTGACTCAACTTTGATGTGGATTGTTGAGATGAATGCACTCTAAAGTTTAGCTTACTTCAAAATTTAAATCACTAATTCCCAATCTATATCAAATTTTTAATAAATTTTTAAATGCAAAGGAATCTGCCACCTTGGCAATATTGAACAACCAGCTTTGAAAAACTTTATCTTAGTATTTACTTATATTTTTTTGCTGAAATTTTTTGAAGAAGAAACTTTACTAAGTTTAGTTTTAGGAAAATTTATATTTATCAAATTTTAAACTATTAACTGATTTTTAGTAAATTTTAAAGTAGAAGGGGGTCTACTACCTAGGCAGCTCAAGTCACCTTGCTTTGAAAACACATATCTCGGACATCAAACTTTGGATCACTATGAAATTTGGTAGATAAGGGCAACTCTAAATCAACCTCAACCACAAAAAATTTCAAGAACATAAGAGCTATAGGAGAATGTTGGCAAATTTCCGAATAACAAGGGAATTGCTGCCCTCAACTCAACATACTCTATGAAAGTTTTCCTTCCCTAATCATCCTCCACTCACATCCTTTAGCACCTAAATTGCTATATTATCACTCATTTTTCTTATTATCATTAATTTATTTTATTTAATAATTTCAAAAACTTTTTACCTCATTCTAGAAATTAATCTTAAATTCTTATCTTTCCATCCATTTTTACCCTTTAAGGATAAAAATTTAATATAAAATAATTAAAAAATAATAATCTGACATTTTTAATTTTTTTTGTTTCTTTTAACCTTAACATTTAAACTTTTACTTTTTACCTTAAACTTTTACTTCCATTACTTTTGAACTTTTACTTAACTTTTAATTATTAATTCTAATTTTGTTTTTATTTTTACTTTTTACTTTTTAATTTTAATTTTGTAATCTTCCAAATTTTATCTTTTATCTTAAAAAATCTTAACAACATGTTAGTACTGAACTTTAATATTTAAGGCTATTTATTACTGAATTTTCAATTCTAGATGAAGTTTTGTCATAAAAACTTCATCCGTAGATAACTTCCTATATAGAACTCCGATTTACATGGTTAATATTATCTTAGAAAGCCCTAGATTAGCACTCTAGTGTGGTATTCATTATTTTTTATTTTTTCATTTTATTCTAATTTATAATTTTTAAAGTTTAAGTTGATGGAATAAGTCTTGGAAGGTATTTAACTAAATGAACTACAAATGCTAAAAATGAAATCATAAAAATGTGTAACTAACTTGTTGTATTGTTGGATTAATCTTAATTATTACATCATTTTGTTTTTCCTATCTTATAGATGATTTGCATCTCTACATCAATTAATATTAGGCTCTTATCTAAGTTATAATCTAATTAAATCAAATTTAAGTGAGGGGAGAAAAATCCACTCACAAATGTGTACTAAATGGTTAGCTTATATCACAAGCTACCAATGTATGTGACACATGGCTAACTTGTTGGCTTAGTGTTCAACCTACCAATTATCTTTAGATATGTATAAAGATGAAATCACTTCTATGAAGCTTCTACAAAGCTTTTCTATAAAATATTATTAAATAAATTTACTTTTACCTACTTCTATCTATCCATATTAGCTACGTAATTAATAGAATAAATATGTATGTCTATGACATAAGAATGATAGGTATTCTAAAAACTCCACTACATTAACATATTCAAGTAATTTCATTCTATAATCTAAATTTAGGATTTGAAAGTCACTTTATTATTTTTATAATATGAATATTTTTTTATAATTTTAAAAAAATTAATATGTTTATTCTAATTTTATAGTATAATTTTATATTATTTTATATATATATATATATATATATATATATAATTTTTATTTATAATCTAACTTCAAGTTTCTTCTTTTAAGTTTATTATAGATAGATGTAAATATTTTTGGTATGTTCATGAATAGACGATTGATTCTATTAATTATAAATTTTTATATTTTTCAAAAATTTAGAAAAAATAAAAATTTATCTCTAGTTACAATAATTATAAATTTTTATATACTATAAGGAGGTGTGTATGAAATTTTATAATTGAATAAGTTATTAATAATAGATTTTTATTTTGAAAAAAATTTAAAATATGTTTAAAGAAAAAATAAACATGATTTTTTTAAATTAAATTTATTTTTAATCTAAATAATTTATATATTAATATATATTTTATGTTTAAAATTCAAAATAGATGATATTGTATCCTATTTGGTGGACATTCAAAATATCTAAAAACCATAATTTAGAAATTTGAACAACTCTAGTAATTAACTTGACATAACTACAATTCTAAGTGTATTTGTTTAGATATTACAAAACAAGATTTGTTTTATATTAATTTTTTTGTCTAATTATTATTTTATATTTATATTTCTTTTAAAAATAGAATATATTTTTTATAAAATAGTCTTCTTTTAAATAAGTGATTTAAAGACATGTAGCATTGTAATTGAATAATTAGATAAAATATTAAATATATTATTAAAATACATATATATGTATATATATATAACTTCTTTATTTTATCAATGGAAAAAATGAATATTTTATTAAATATAAAATTATAAAGATTATTCAAAGTATAGTTTTACTTTTATTAACATGATTATAAATCATTAGATATTTAATTTATTATTAATATTAAATTTTAATTGTAGAGATATATATTTTTGAATTATAGTAAAAATCCATATAATTTTATAAATTTAGTATTTGGAACAAATAACCTCATATACCAATTAATTTTTTTTGGTAATAAATAATTCTTATAATATTACCTCAAAAATATTTATAAAAATTAATTCAAATATTTTTTAGGTTCTATAAGTATTTGAAAATATTAAGTACTTAACATAAATATTCTTCTTTATATTATGCATGATGCATTTCAAGAAATCAACCTTAAAAAAATAGTTTATTTTTATTTTTATTAGTCTATTTTTCATGTTTATTCATTTGATCTAAGATACATATAGATTTATACGTATATTCAATAGTAAGAATTATAAATAAAACATAAATAAATAATATAAAATATTCAATAAATAACTACATTAAGATATAATAAAAAAGACATATATATATATATATATACATATAAAGAAGCATAAGATATTTAAATATTCTTTTTTTAATTTTTTTAATATTATTTTAATTTTTTAGTCTTTACATAATAATTTAATTAGTAAAAAATAAATCTTTTAACTTAATATAAGCTTGAAGTATTAAATGTTGTTAATATGGAACATTCATTGGATCAAAAGGTCACTAAATCCTCCTAAAAGATTACAATTATTACAATATAACAACTAAAATATTACAATTATCTTATAACAAGGATTTAGAATTAAGGACTTAATTAGTTAATGTATTAACATTTATTAGTGATGCTAATTTAATCTGATGTAATTTAAATATATATTTTTACTATATTAAACTTTAATAAAATAATATATTTTTTAAAGTGATAAATAACTTTATTTTAAAATCAAAAACCAAAATCAATAATATTATCAAGATTTTGCATATAGTATTAATTGGTTTTTAAAATACTATTTTTTAATAGGTTAGAATCGTGAAAAGAATTTTGAATAAACTAGTTTAAAAAAACAGTAGTGTAAAAAGAAATATTTAAAAATTAATTTAGAGTTTCTGGTATAAGAGAAAATTTAGAAAAATATTAACTTTAAATATGTTAAGATATCAATTTCAAAAATCATAAAGTGTCAACTTTTTAAAATAATCAAGGTATCAACTCTAAAGATTTTTTAATATCTTTTAGGATATCAATAGGTCTTGAGAAAAATAGAAGGTAGTCACAATACTTTTCATGGTCATATTACTTGAATCATCTTAAAGACTTTCTTGATGTATACAGAATATGGACTAGTACAATTATCTTTTTTAATAAATAAATATTGTGAATGTAATCTATTTGTGTATGTATGTACTAGAAAAGATAATATATATATATATATATATATATATATACATAAAGACATATATAAATTAGAAGATGTAGATAATTAAAAGAACCAATTAATGTATGTGAATTTTAGTATAAGATGGTAGTGTTTTGGTGCTATATTTTTAAGCATATGTAATCATGAGTATAATTAAAGTAATAGTATGTAATACCTAAATAATAAAATAAAATAAAAAAATAAAAATAAAAAGGAGGTGTGAGAACTAATAAGAAAAAATAGAAGTTGCATATTTGTACCCACAAAGTAACTAGGTGTTAATAAAATATGCAAGCAACAACTAAGAATCACAAGTGGTGTAATATGAAAAATACTGATGTGATATTATTAAGAAGAAAATATAAAGAACCAACAATGTATCAAAGATGCAATCAAGTAAATTTTAGAAAGGCAAACTAAAAGAATGTTAAAAAAGAAGAATCAACACATACATGATTAGCTTAGAAAATAAGGAGACTGACAAAAAAAAAACAAGCAACAAGGGAATCGTCACAATGTGGACCATTGATATTGTAGTAGAAAGAAGTTAAAGAAATATAGCAATTTGGATGGAAAAATATTCAAGTACAAGTGAAACAAAAAAAAACTAATTTATAATATAAGAAATTATAAAATGGCTAAAAACTAATTACAAAATATATATATATATATATATATATATATAAAGTATCAAAATAAGAATGATTAAAAAAAATATTGATAGAAGTTCAAAATTTAGAATAGATTATTTTGAAAGTAGCATGAGCTGGAAAAATTATTAGATATTATTTTTGAAAATTAAAAAAACTAGGTGGATTTATGGTGTATTAAACTTTAAAATATAATAAAAAATAAAGTATTATTATCTCATCTTAGATGGATCCAACTTCTATCTTCTTATACTAAAAATTGCAATCTACGTCTAATAATATTAATGAGAAAAATGTTTCTTTTTTCTTTATTTGCCCATAAGCTTAAAGTACTTAGCTTTTATTGAAATTTTTTGATACAATTTCTTTCAAAAAAATTAGATAATGTTTTTTTAAAATGTGTTCTTTGAAACTTTTAAATAATTACATAGATGCATATTTTATTTGATACATTTTAATATAAAAAAATTATATAATTATTATAAAAATAAAATAAATTCTTCATGTACATACTTAATTTTTTATTTATCTAACATAGAATTAGATCCAATTCTAAGTTTTTTCTTTGTACTCACATTCTAAGAAAGTTTTCAATTTTTATCCAATCAATTTAATAAGTTTTGATACATGTTATTTGTATAATAAAATTTTTCTTACATCATTCATAATCCTATTACTCATTAAAACAGGCTCTATAGCTCTAAATTTGGAACATAGGTTTGAATTTCTAAAAAAGTAGTTGTAGGAAATAGTAAATCTTTGTGTAAAATACTTGAGATAAATTATAAAATTCTATAGACATGGTAATATATTTACTTTGGAATTGATAGAGAAAAGTTATAAATTAAAAACAAATATCTATGCAAAACTTGTAGCAATATTCTGTGAAAATTACAAGTAATGTTAGAACTTTAGACAATAATTAAATCATAAATAAAATAATGTATACCTTTATGAAATTATATTCAAAAAAATCAAACTACATCAAATAAAGTTGATATTTGACTTACAAAATATCAACTTAAATTATATATGATATGATCCTTTATAAAATATTAGTAATTATGCTAATAAATCCGTGAGGATACAATCTTCTAATTTTTTTTTGTTGACCCTTGGTTTGAAAACACCACGACATTTCCAGAGATGTTTTCATCCCTCTCAAAGCTTAAGGTCAATCAAGTAGTGACCAGGAGCCATTTGTTTACATTTACAACCAAATTGCGACAGTTTTGTATTCTTGGTTGCAATCGACTTTGTGGAGAGATAGATGCATTCTTACTGTTTGATTGTGCAGCTCCAACCCAAATGCATTCCATGAATCGCACTTTTCATGTTAGTCACCTCTCGAAGGTTCTGTATTTCAGTTGAAACTCGATCATGTCTTCATTTCGATCGCACTGATTTCAGGGTTATTTTTTCCAAAAAGCATGTCTGAAAGAAGTTGAACTGGAGTGACAAATAGAGAGAATTTGCTTTGCATACACACAATACAATAAATGGTGTTGCAGTCAAATGGGATTGCTTCATTACAAGCCAGAATCTTGCTTCATTTTGTAGCAGTACCTGTATTTTGCTTCATTTTATCACAAGCAAAGAACTATGAGCTCAACCACCGATTGCAGCGTCGACAGTTTGATGCCAAGTATCCTCCTTCAGAGAGTCGCTTGCCTGAAATTAATTCGTGGCTAGACTTTGAGAATCGCCGCAGAAACCAATGAACCGGTAGTTTGTCCGACAAAGAGGTTGAACTGGTAATTTTCACAGTTCGAATACTTGTGCAAATTGCAAAAATAAGTGAAGATGTAAGTGCTTTTGCATCCTAATAGCAGCCATTGTTTCTTCGTTTGCTCATGAGCATTGTCATTGCTTTGTTCCTTTTTGCTTTGTTCTTTCCTGCTCCAAATCTGTTCAAGTAAACGTCTAAGAAAAAAAATAGCGTATGCTACCTGCGCAGGTCACACCCAAATGCAAAAACTAGCAAATCACACTCTCATTTCTCCATCCTCCGAACGCTTTCTTCAATTTACCACGTCTCACACATGCTACTCAATACCATCAGCGTGGCCATCGAAGAGGGACTCTTGTGGCCATGGTTGGTAACAATCTTATTTGAAGTTTTAATTTTTGTTTCTTCAACACTAAACAAATGAAATAATTCAATTGGAAATCATATAGAATATCATTCTTGTGTATTTTTTAATCCAATGTTTTTACTTGAATCACATAAGATGCGCCATTGCTAGTGTGAGTGTATATATATATATATATATATATGAATTATAATTAATGTTGGTATTTTTATGCTTCTTTGTGCTTCATCATCTATTATTCTTTTAATTTTATCTTTAAAATATATAAAAAGATTCAATTTCTAATTCCTATTTCATTATCTTCATGCTCCATCAACCCAATTTAAGTAAGGAAGTTTATATAAGTTTATGTTTCTAATTGCTATCTAATAGGTGCTTTATTTTTTTAGATTTTAGTCTTATTAGTAGATACATTATAAGATTATATTGGTGAAACATGAATCATATGTATTTTTTACTATTTAAAATATAGAAATTGTGCTAACTTTCCATCCTTCTAAAGAGCAGAAAAGCAACGCAAACCACATGAACACATGAACCCTGGATTCGGTTTCGGAATTGATGGTGAATGGGGATTGCGAGAGTATCTCGTCAAAGTAGAGTGAAGTTTGTGTGTCGATTCCTTGTGTCATCCTTGAAGCAACCCAGTTTCTAGAAGTAGAATAACCCATGTGTCTTGTCTCAGGTGGGGAACAAAATCATGTTTGGAAAGAGTTGTGAAGCTTCTTTCGATACGGCTATGATACCAAGCACCCCGTTCAAAGCACCCGTAACTAGACATCCTCGGGGCGGTGATACGATTCGAGCTGAAACTGGGGTTAACTGCTGTCTGATCACAGCAAGTGAGTTTGTGCTCAGAGCGGTGGATTAGAACTATTCGTGTGTTTTACATCATGGTACTTAGTCCGAATCCATCGACAAGCCAACCACTGATTCATACATTGAGAGGCCTACGCTCACACCAGTGACGGGGTTCATGAGATTCGAACAGGAATGGAGATTCAATGATCCGACAAAAAACCAGAAAACAGTAGCTTGGAGATTGAAAAGAACTTGGCCAACTACCAAAGTTAGCCAGTTACATGTGATCAATGAAGAAAATCTCCTTGGACGAACAGGTAGTGATGTTCAAGTGGGTCATGTAACTGAAACACCATCGTAGTCGCTCAGGCTCAACATCTAGAATACAACCATTATGCACAAAGACTCCAATTACCTTAACATCGTAGATACTTTGAGTACGATGAAAAGATTAAGGCCTGGGTCGCTCTTAACTAACTCGATCTCGACTACATAGCTCACACACGGCGTGCCTAAATGAAATACGCAAGGGGTCTGGTAATATCAAAATCAAGTGTATTCACATCACAACAGGCCGATGAATCGAATTATCGAGAATGTTCCTGTTAGAGAATTCGACCCATCGTCCTGTTTCTGTCGTGCGCAGGGTTCCGAATGCGGTGACTGTAGCCTGTCAACGCCAAACAACTGCTTCCTCCAAGCGGTAAGGGCTTTGGAAGAGGGAGTAAAACACACCTTCCGGCTCCGGCAACAACGCGTCCAAATCGATAAATGGGTTCATCCCCATTTCGATAAATGGTAATGAATCCAGGTCCATACTCCCCTCCCACTCGGGACTGATATGCACTGAAGAGTCGGTGCTGGGTGAAGAAGCAGTTGAGGTCGAGGCGAAAGCGGGTGCTTCGCAATCGACGCATGCGAGGTCCTCAACCTTGAGAGCAGATTCGGTGATGGGTGTAGCAACAGTTGCAGCAGCAGCAGCAATTTTGGGAACTGCTACAGTGCTGAGTGTAGCAGCAGTTTGGGCCGGGACCGCGGCGGGTGCATCACCATTGACGTTGGATGCAAGGTTCCTGATGTTTTGAGCAGCCTCCTTCGCTTGGACCTGCACGAAATTCTTGATCTTTTCGGAGTCGTCCGGATGATCGAGCCTCAGGTTAGCAGGCAAGTGAGGGAATGTTGCTTTGAGGTGGGGGAAATTGTACTGGGTCTTTTTCTTGGTGTAAAAAACCCCCGCATCATATGCTGCGGCCGCTTCAGCATCAGTGCCGTAGGTCCCTAACCAAATGGTGCGTTTCCATTTCGGAGGCCTGATCTCAACAAGGAACCCGCGGACTCCTGCGCGCTGCCGAACGCCCTTGAATGATTGCTGTCTTGTTCTAGAGCCATTCGGAGGCCTACCCCGTGGTTTCGTAGGAGGCGCGAATGACGAGGAAGACGCTATTCGCGGAGACTTGGAGCGCGGTCTGGTAACTCTCTTACATTGCTGAGCAAGTGGACTGGCAGCACCATCGACCTCAGCCAGAACATTAACCGCTGCGGGTAACGCAGCTGGGGTGTAGTCTGTCGATCTCCAAACGACTGGTTTCACTCCACATTTCTCGTCTATGTAAGCATCTTGGCAGTTCAAACATCTTCCGTAAAATTCCGACTTGATACCAGTGCCGCAGGAGCACGATGCCCAGCCTGGGAGACCACTGCACTCTAATAGCTGAGTGTCGACATCACGATAGTGGTGGGACTCGTCCAAATCCGGCATCTTTACCAACAGCAAAATAAACTTCTGTCAAGGGAAATTCCACGCACTGAAACGTTCGAGTTATCGTCTGTACGAGCTAAAGAACTTATCCGAAATCTCATTCACCGCATCATGATATTTTAAGCCATCCCTCTCTGGCATGCTGTAGATTCCACTGCACAATCAAGGATGTTGACAAGATAAGCAAGATACTCCTTCAGAAGCCCAAAACCTGTGTTCGCGCCACTTGCACGACTCCTTTCTGATTGGAAAAGACAGTAGTCTCAACTATCCATCATTCTGAGACACTACTGCAAAGTATACATAACTAGCAGTAGGAAGCTAACGGTCACTTCATGCTTTGTATTTCGTGGGTAGGTGGATTGCGAATACGAGGCGAGGCTAAGGAACCGTGCCTGCCGACTACTCGTAAAGTGCACATCAATACAACCAGAACAATCATTCATGAGAAGAAAAAAAAAAAAAAAAAAAAAAAAAAACTGCGAAATAAACGCTAACCCCCCTTAGATTCGACCATTGTTGGCGCGACTAAAGTGAGATAGTTGCATCTATGTAAGAAATTTTCATGGACAAGTCCCATTCCTTAGACGGTTTACAACAGCGGAGTCATCACTCTAGTCCACGGTATCCACCGTACTCGACAAACTTATTCATCGAGCATTCTTTTCTCGTTACATTTGTTAAAGTGAACATCTGTGAAGGCTTTCAAGAATTCTCACCTTCAAACCGGGGGAGACATCGAATCCACGCAGCTACTTCACGGCACGCTCACACATTCTTTGAACAACCTTCCTTGCAGGCTGGACGTGTTCTTACGCTGTCTGCAGTCACTCACTCACTCACTCACTCGCTCCAGCGCGAAGCCACAAACGTCGGCCAAAAAACCCGCAACAGAAAAAGAAAATAATACTAATACTAAGAACGTCACCTTCACACAACACTCACACTCATATAATTTCTCACTCTCATCAACATCGCCAAACACAGTCACAGTCAAATTCGCACTTATAGGGCTAATGGGTCCTGGCGAGGTGATCCTTTGCAGCACACATACAAGCCAAAAAGTCCCAAGCAGAGCAGAACTAAGTCCAACACAAACTAGTTCGCTTAGGCAAGCAATAAAGCATAAATATGCAAGAGGAAGGAGCAGAGGACCTGCAGATTATACAAGGGATCAGGTCCGGGCTTTCCAGCCAAAGCAAACACACGCGAACGTCGGAAAAACAACAGTGTCTGCAAATCGATGCGTCGTCCGTGTGGCAAAACCAGGTTGAGGCAGATCGAGGACGACGACGAGTCAGCAGACACGGCGCGGGCCCCTTCTGTCGGAAATCGTGCCCATGCGAAGCCGCTGCCTGGAAGAAGACGACAAAGAAGAAGCAACGAACAATCTCGTCTGCGCCGCGCTGTTATTACTCTGTCCCTCGTCATGGGAAAAATAAGCAAATAAAAAATACTGATATTTTACGATGGATCCTATGTGAATTTACCCTAGTGGATGAAAACATGGCATGAAGTCCCTCACTTGCCAAAAGTTGAAAACAAATGAAAATTGTGGCGAAAAAATGGATTAAGGGGAAGCAGAAGTAAAAGCCATGACCATGCAAAGTGAGAGACTTTATGGGCCCATAAAGTCCGAGTTCAAATAAGCACCAGAAGGAAATACTTGAAATATTGATGGTGCGTAGAGAAAAGCAAGGCAGGGTTAATATAGAAAACAAAAGGTAAGCTTAGCTTAGAAAGCAAAGACATTGGGCATAACAAATTAGATGACCACCATGCGGTGGCTTTAACACTGAAGTAGGGTGTTGAAATATCAATCTCCCAGCCCACAAACACACGGATGAGATAGATCGGAATCACAGTTAGCATTTTCTCGGACTGGCTTCACACTCGGAAAAGGTTAGAGGACAACACATCCAAACAAAACATTGCACAACAGTAGTCCGTAGGTTCTTGCTTCTATTTTCATTCTAATTAATTATTTCCAAAGCACCTTCGGCGTAGAATATTTGTGCAAGATGTTGATCTGATCCTGGATTGGCTGCTCCTTCAGCGAAACAAACATCCATGAAAAAGTATTAATCAATGGAATGGTGGGCCTATTGAAGTTCATGATTCACCGACTGACAGTACGCTTTCGACATCGTGATGTCATCGGGGCCCACTTAGAACGTCACCCCAAGTAATTTTGTTTGTTTTAGTAAACCGTATCAAATATATATTATATTCTTCGCATGGATAAGTCCTTCTTGTACGGTATGTGTGACGACTTAGCACTACGGGCGAGTTTTGGGTGGTTGGGTTACTAATTCCAGTGTGATTAATGCTTCCCCCACTTGTACAATATCGCATAATAGCAATTGTGATTCAAACCAGTGATCACTGTGATTGCATTGGATAGTTTGGGACATGGAACACAAGTTCTTCATGAACGATTTTTGTGTCTTTTTCTGGGTTGCATTGTTGTCAGTTGTTTGTGAAGCTTGGGAATAGTATTTTGTGCAATGTTGATGTTGTTTTAAGTATGTTTGAAAAAGGATCTGTGTAGTCTATTAATAACAACTAAAAAAACGTACTAAAAGGATTGCTCGTCAACAAACTTCAATGAAGTTTCTGGTATGATTGTTTTGTATTTAATGTGATTTCTTTGTTTCGGTTTTAACTTTTATTGTTACAGCTTCTTCCCATTTATTTACAAAAACATGTATAAAATTTACTAAATTTAAATCAATATAAAAAAGCCTAATATATACATATATATATATATATATATATATATATGATTTTTTAATAGTTGATTAAATTTTTAAAAATCCATAGCATTATACCTCTTATAATTTAACAACTATCAAAACTTAATGCGACAATTAAATTTGATGTTAGTTTATTATTATAAAATCACAAAAAATATCATTTAATAAAAAGTAGTTGGTAAGTTTTCTTTAAGAAAAAATAACACAACAAACAGAGTCAGACACCTTTAAGATCACTATTAGAAGATACAGTAGAAAAAGATGGATAAAAAAATAATAAAACTAAAACAATATTATTCAATTTTTGAATTATATGTTAATATATATATATATATATATATATATATATTTTAAAGTAAAAAATTTAAAAAATATCATTCTTAAAAAAAAATTAAAAATGTAACGATATTGTTATACTCTATAAGAATGGTAAATAGTTTTTTTCAATAATTATTTTAGAACTATCTTTATAATTTTATGGAAATTCTTATTAACTGCACTTAAAATTTAACTCTCAAGTGGTTATACCCTCAAACCAACTATTCTTCTTCTAAGATTAATTTTGAGTGATGTTTTATTTAACTAAAAAATAATCTACAATGTTAACAAAGTCAAGCAACTAAGTCTTTTATCAAATTCAAACCATTGTCTAACTTATTAGAAAGTAATGTAGTATTTTATAATCAAAAAATAATCAACCATAAAATCTAAAGAATAGATTTTTGTATTTATTTCACAAACTAACTTAAATAAATAAAAATTCGACATATCATAAAATTAATCAAATATAAGTATTTGATGTTTTTTTTCTAAATCAATTTATGGAATTAGTTTTAGAACATTTATTTAAATTAAAAATAAGATTAGCAATAGAAAAAATAAAAAAAGGCATTGAACTCATTAATATAATAGAACATCAAACACTTAGTAAATATGTTAACATTCATATATTCTTTTGTTAGGAAAAAATAGATAGATCAATAACAAGACCAATATCTTTTTTGATTTACTTTTGAATATTAAGTAATATATTGAACAGAAAAAATCAGCATGTCCTTTGCAATGTTGCAAATTATACTGATTACATTTGAAAATTTACTTTAGATTGTCATAGGAAAATAATGAAAAAGTTATATATGTATGTACATGTATATATTTATTTATATATTTAAGGTAAAAAATAAAATCATAATAAAACTTTTATCAGTAAAATAAATAATGACCTTGAATAATGACCTTAACCTGTTAAGTCTATATTTTGTTTGTTTAAGAACAGTGGTATCATCGTTTTATCATTTTTTGAAAAAAAATATTTATATCTTTGTAAGTGGGATCTTTGAAAGTCTGAAGAAATATTTGTGCCGTGGTTAAAAATCTACATCAAAATGTTATCAATTTTGAGTTAGACAAGGAAAAAATAGTAAATTTTCTACACGATTAAGAATGACAATCCTCCTAGCTCGAATAAAAACTTGTGGACCTCAATTCAAAAAATTAAATATACAAGAGCACATATCTATGGACTGATATAGACTGGACCATATATATATAATTTTACTTGGAATTGTTTCTATTTAAAAAATATTGTAAAATAAAACAGTATATTTTTTATGGTCTTGATATTGTAGTATAAAATAGATTTATTTATCAATATGAAAAGTTATTTTAATTTATATATATATATGTGTGTGTGTGTGTGTGTATAAATAAACAGTAGATGTAATAATTCTTCAAAAATATGGATGTACATATTTAGTAAATTATTTTTAATTTTTTTTTGAATAAATTATTTTAGTATTTTGAACTAATTTAAGCTTCTTTTTTTTTATTAATAATGATGGTACTAGCTCTTCAAAACAAGTTCTCCAATACTAAAATTTAAGAACTATAGTAATCTCTTTATTATTATCATTAATCTATTCTTTTATGTTTGAAATGTTAATTATTAAATCTTTGGAGTTGAAGATATTAAAGTGATACTTGCACAATCAGAAGACACTTAGATTTATTTAATTGGTTGCCAATCTTATGTCTTTTTAAAAAGTAATGAAACCTTTATAAAGCTAATTTTTAGTAATTTGTATCAGGGGTTTTACAAAACAAATTACAAAAACATAAGTGTATATATATATGTATATATATATGTATTAGATGCTACAAATAGAAATGAAAATGACACCAATGATTAGATACTATCCTTTCATCAATTAGATGCTTCAAAATTATATATTTTACTTGTTAACATCAAAAGAGGATAGAAGTTTTAAAATTATCTTAAAATTAGTAGTCAATTGATTTGTTCCAATTATATAACATAAGCTATAATTCAGACCACTTAAAATACAACAAATACTCTAATTATAAATTTTATTGATCAACTATTTTACTTGAATTTTATCTTAAGGAAACAAATAATATTATTAAGATTCATTTGACACTACAGAATAATCATTGGTTTCTGAAAGATATTAGAGCAATCATGATTTCTGGCTTATATTTAAATTATACTACTACTTATCATCAAATAATATATTACATAATTTTAAAGAGTATAAATGAGACTGGACATGAACAGTATAGATCAATCATTCATTTTAATATATTTTATTTTATTTCAAAAAAAATTATTGTTATTAACAAAACAACGGTGTAAAGGATTCCAATAAGATCCCTTCAATATTTAAATTGCACTGTGTATTACATGAAGACATAACTGCCTAATTTAACAATTATTATCTTATGGAAGAAAAATAACATACTTTTTTTTATTTTTCTCTGAAGAAGTTAGTGCTGCTTGTTCTAATATCAATAATGGAATTTCACAATGTATTAAATGGAAGGAAACAAAATATTGATCAACTTCTATACGAGGAGAATGTACTATGGTTGGATATTTTCAAAAGAGATTCAACTAATTCAATAATTTTGATAGGTTTCTAAAGCATTTGGTCAATCTGCTTGTTTTATTGCATTATTAGCTCAATGTATCCATTGTACTTTATAAAACAATAGAGTTTACAAAATCCTTTCACCAACAAGGCATTAGCAATACAGTGGACCATCACAACCTCAAAATATCTTCTGTAATACAACCGGTCTCAACTTGAAGTCAAAACTGCAATAAAGATATTAAACAATATAAATAAGAATGTCATGAATTCCATGCACCTCCGCCAGTATAGAAGTAAAAGTATACTTCGAAGTAGAGTAAAAAGGCCATCATAGAGTCTATATTTTTGTATATACGTATTATGTTTATTGTAAGCATTTCTGTAATTTAATTAGAGTCCAAGTGGCGTCCACTCATGGAGGTCCTGAGATTTTCTACTGTTCGCCTTTATAATCTGCAGCACTGGCAGGAGCTGACAGTGCAAGAATTTTAGATTTTTGTTCCAATTCCAGGGGGGGGATGAGGAACCACAACAAGTGAGGTCAAATGGCAACCTGCACAACCCCAAAGGGTGGATGGATGACAACCAAATAGATGGGGATGGGGACCACAAGAGTCAGTCTTGTGCGATGAAAAGACGGATAAAATCCACAACCAAGCCGATGAATGAACCAATATTCCGAACTCCAGCTGTCCACCTGGTGGTACCTCCTATAAAGCAGAATATTTCCTCGTGGGCTTTAACTGTGTAGCAGGCTCCAGAGGTCACCACTGTTGAGACCTGCTGTTGCTAAGAATACTTTAGCTACTAAACAAAGCAAGAATGAGAAAATAAGGAAAAGGAAAAAGAAAAAAAAGATGAAGGGAACTGGGTTGGATTTTTCTAATGACCCCACATTGTATCATGTAGAATTGTAGATGCAAGTAGGCACAACATCTCAGCCACACAGTCAGTTGCACTTGTTTCATGAGGGTCAATGTGAATCGAACTTATGGGGTGGCTTAATAATTTGGATATTATTTCCACCAGCAAGGCAGAATGTAGAGTTAAATCGTCGGGCTTCCGTCGCACTGCCCCACATTTTAGGCGATCTTTCTCTATTTCTCTCTCGGTGTGTGTTTATGGGTGTGTGCATGGATCATCCTCCTGGAAACGGGATTTTTTGCCTTTCTGGTTCTGTTTTTTAAGAAGAGAAAAAGGACAAAAAGGAGGAGTCTGGTGCCATGAGGGTATTAATAGCAAGCGCCAGGCGGATGCAGCATCACTCCAGGCCTACTAGACCCTGCCGAAGCCTATGTTCCCTCTCTCACAACTTGACTTTTGTGACCTCAGTTCCAACTTCTCTCTCTTCTTTAATACAATATTAAATTAAAACTGAAATGTGTGAGAACGCTCATAGGGAACCTGGTTGTCATTGCAGTAGAGAACGAAGAAATCATTTGAATTTCATCGCTGACCAAGGAGTCTGTATTTTAATTTGATTTACTTTCAGAATTCCCAAGTGGGTTTTAGTACAACACTTTATGCAAATAATCACAAACGAATGGAGGGCTGGCCGTGTTGAAAACGATGAGTTGTTGGGGACACTTGCATGGGATCTAGACGCTTTGTCAGATTCTTCTACCAATCTGGAAAGCCAAGGGGCCTATCACAGGATTTTTGCTTTGTCTGCACGAGTAGGTCTCATAACCCAACACATCACTGCCACTGGATTTCCGAAATCAACATTCCCTTTCTGGGGGGGGATAAGATTAATCCATGGAAAGCATTTCAGTTTAATTTTATATGATGCTGGCCATATATATATATATATATATATATATATACGTATGCGTGAATATGCATGATCTGCACATCTGGGTATATTTAAATTGCAGTTTTTCAACCACATTGCCATGTGTATTGTCAGCTTGTTTGGTCCACTTGAATTCAGTTGACAGGTTGAATCATTTGTTTTCAATTATATGATAATAATACTGAAAAACTGCAACAGTGCAAATTATTCAACACGTTTGTGCGTGAAGACATTTTGAAAACAACATTATATATTAAGAATATTCATAATGTATTTTTGTTGCTAATTGCGAGACGAGTTAACTAATCACAAGAGGAATTAAACTAATTAAGTTTATTATTATTATTATTATTATTATTCAATAACCATGATCACATTTGAATGTATGTATTATGTAGAGAGAAATATACAGATGAACGAGTTTATACTTATAAGTTTTTGTATAAGTTTGTAGAAACCAAAAAGATTATTTTTTTTGCAAAAATATTTGTAGATATTTAATTCTTACCATTAACAAATTGAGTGTATTCCCAATTTTTGATCGACAGTTGAAATAAGTTTCCGAAGTGGTTACAAATCGATGGTCTATAAGAAACCGAATGAAAATACGACGTTTTTTAAATTATTTTATTATTTCAGTTGTCTACTTTTTATTTAATAAAAAAATAGTGTCTTTAAATTCATTCCAATTAAATTTTCGAATAAGAGAACTATTCATTCTGCTAACGAGTTACAATTTGTATTTTTTCTTAATGAGCTTCTACTTCTCAAAAGATGTATATTTGGCTACTCAAAAAAAGCCTGGAGAACACATAGAAGCATGCAGAAGTTATACTTATTAAAAATCAAAATTTCATATCGTGCGACTATTGCTTGTTTTGAATGCTAATACCCAGAACTGATATAATTAATCGATTACTCCTCTACAAAGGACAATCTATGTACAAAAAAATGTATTTGTTACTAACTAAACAGCGTTCGAATCGTACACGGCTAAAACATATTTTAATCTTAGAAATTAAATCCAAAACTTGTATTCCAAAATATTCTTGGCATTACATCCATTTCAAAAAACAACGAACTATAAATAGTTTCATCCATCACATAAAATATATTCGTCAACTACAAATAGTTTCATCCACGAAAACATCTATCCAAACCGAGCGTGCACTGAAGCCTCCACGCCGATTCGGGAAGCCAACAGCTGGAAATGACGACTGGGTGACGTCACGTGGTACGCGGTCCGAAAAGCCCTCCCCCGGGCCCCGCTGACCACTCCCTGCTTGGATTGGGACGCCGAATTTCGTGCAGGGTTGACTTTAGGTTGAGGAAGTGGGAATCCAATCCTCGTGGAGCCAAAAGGAGGAGAGACTGACTGAGTGACTGCGTGTCCGACTGACCGACTTACCCTTCCTTGGCTTCCGATCCCTGTTTTGCGCCCCTCGCTCTTACTCTCTGTCTCTCTCTCTTTGTTTGTGGATTCCAAATGGGCAATGGAGCCCTAAAACCCTGGCTGGGACTGATTCTGATGATTATGCTGGTTGCCAATCCCCCCCCCCCCCCATCGAGGCGACATTCGGCGCAACCCAGGACACAATCTATCCCACAACTGTCCTCCCTCTCTGCGGCGCTGATTCGCAGCCGCTCCTCGATCCTCCGTGGATTCAATGCGGAGTGGAGGAGACCGTGCGGCGATATTTTTTATGCTGGTATCCTGTTGATATCTGGGTCGTGTTACTGTTTGTACTGATGCTCCCGTTGGTGTAGCGGTTGATATTGCGGTAACACCTGGTTGTGATCACGACACGGTGGCGTTGTGAGGGCCTTGACGAGTTGTTCACGAGTTTTAATAAGTGGAGGACGATTATTTTATGCTGAGCATTGTGTGAGTTTGAAACGGCAGCAACATGCTGGGATTGCTGTGAGCTGTACAATTGAATGAGATTTCTAAACACATCACAACTGGAAGAAAAAAGTAAAGAATAATCATGTGATATAACAAATATTTATGAATAGTTCTAAAATAATTTCTTCAATTCCTTGAAACACTGGCATTTTTTCTATCTTTTTTTCCTTTTTTCCTTTTTCTTTTTCGAAAAAAATATGGTGATAAAAAATGAGAAATGAAAACTAAATGAATACCTAGAATATTTGTAGTTTAAAAAAAATATTTTATTATGTGGAAAGACATTTCACTAACTTTGCTAAATGCTCTAAAATACATCTTTGTATGTGAAAGAATAGTAGATTTGGTGGGCTTAGAAAACTATGTGCTGATTTTTATTTTTTTTAATTATTGTTAAAAAAGTAGTAAGTGAGATCAATTCAAAAACTTACAAATGAAACTTCATTTGAATCTAATGGAGTTGTGTATAAGAGACTTTATGTGTCTACATGTATTATTTTTGTAGTTTTTGAAATATTTAATTATCTTTAATTTTAAATACAATTTATAATTATCAATGTTTTTAATATTTTAAAGATGTAAAAATCATGAAAATAAAATTTTTAATGATTAAACTTATAATATAATTTTTCATATAAAAAAATTATTTTATTTATTATCTAAGAAATTATTCAAATAAATATCAAATATATTGTGATTTCATATACATTTTAGTTTTTAAAGATTGTTACTTTAGTACTAATATCATATCCATATAATTTAAAATCTATGGTAGCATTATATATTTTTCTTTTAGTTTCTAGACAATTTTGTAATCCAATGTTAATTTAGCTTGTTCTAATTAATAATTAAATTATAATTATACATGTATGTAACAATATTTTCTTAATTATTAATAAATTTATTGTCAAATAGTAAAAGGAAAAAAATTATGAAAGATAAAACTATAAATATTGTTAAATAATTATCTGTGTTTTTTAAGTAACATAAGTTTTATTAATAGTTATTATAAAAAAATATGCAAGATTTTATTATTTTTTATAAAAGTATGTTACATAGAATATACAAGACAAAATTTGTATAATGAAATAATACGCTAAACTTTATAGAATAAGTTTTTAAAGCTTGTATAATTTGTAGTTGAGTTTTATTTTTATTATTTTTATTTTCAATAAAAGTAACTTTGATTTTTAAAAATTCATTTAACAAATTTTTTTCATATAAATTTTACTATATATAATTAAAATGAATATCTATCTGAAAGAATTGTGTCATATTTATATCTAAAAATATTGTAATGATAGTTTTTTTTATTGAAATTGTGTTGTCTTTGATATACAAACATAAACATTAAAATCTATGAATGATTCCATTAATACTAATAATGCCTTAAATATTATTGCAATCAAATAAATTTGATTTGTATTGAATACATAAAAACTATTCTATACTATTTATAGATTATAAAGAATGATAAAGCAACCTATGTTTTTTACTAAAACAACCCACTCTATCTTAACCATCATTGTACCCTTGCAACCTCCATCTCTATTTCTAGCCGTTTCCCATTCCCAACCATTGCTAAGGATGGGGGCAGAGGGCTGAGAACATCAAGAATAGGGATGATGGTTGGAAATAGGGAATCAACTAGGAATGGGGTTGAAAGGGTACAATGATGGTTTAAACATGTGGGTCGATTTAGTAAAAATTTGGATAGTTTTATTATTTTTCTAAATTTAATAATTTATTAATTTAAATATAATATTTTTAATCATAAGAATTATATTTAATATTTAAAAATCATAAAAATATTTTAATGTATTTTGTGATAGAATATGTTAAAATTAGTTGATACAAAATTACTAATAATATAAATTATCAAATAATAAATATCCAAAGTAATAATTTATAATATAATATAGCTAAATTTGATTTGCTATGGTTACATTCTATATAATCTTAATGAATAAAAAATATTTTAAAAATGTTTATTTATCCTTTTTTTTAATAAGAACGTATTGAAAGAATCAATGTTTTAAAAGAGTAGATATGAGTTTTTTACAAATAACATTAAATCGCTTATGCTAATATATATATATTTTATCATTTTTAATTTGATACATTAAAAATTTGTATATTTTTAGTATAAAAGTGTTAGTATTGGATGTAAAAATGAAGTATATAAATATATTTTATTATAGAAAAATAAAAATACTAAATTTGAAAATTCAATTCAATTAAGATCTAAAGTGTGTGTGTATATATATATATATATATATATATATATAATTGGTAAAAATACATAAGAAACTTTTTTATTTTTAGTTATTTTAAAAATAAAAATATTATGATAATTGTATTTTATAAGAATTGATATACAAGAAAGATATGAGAATTTGTAATGTCCAACAAGAAGTCAAGGATTACTTCACTCGAAGAACATCATGTACCACTCTCAACACATGCATAAAAAAAACAAATAAATAGAGTAATTTTTGATGTATAAACACGTGTGCACAATGAATAGCGTGTAATGACGTCCTCAATCCTCTTTAAATAATCCAACTTCTTATTCTCTACCAAAGAGATTGCATTCGTTCATACTTCTTTAAACAATTCAGTTATTCTTCATTTAAACGATTACACTCGGACACAACATTTTTTTGAAAGTATATTTTTTTTTTGTTGTGACCATCATCCTCTTTTGGGGCTCACCATAGTTTCCTATACGTGTAAAATTTGTCTCTTTTTTCAGATAATTGCGTGGAGAGTCCATTCGAAACCCTGTGGAAGGTTCTCACGGTTTTGCAAACCCTAAAATCCTGGCCTTTTATCACACTATATACAGATTGGTCCAACTTTCGCTAAGATTTGTTGTCACTGTTCTGACTGAGAGACTTCGTTGCTCACTGTATAAAGTTGACAGTGCAGCTCAATGCAACGCATAGGTCTCTCTGCTTGAAGTGACGTGAAATGCAACCACTGTTGTGACTTCATTTGTTTGCATTACTTCCTGATGATTAATTCATGTTGGCAGAAAGCATGGATCGAATTGTGTCTCATAGCTTTGGTTCTGGTATGCCTTATGTCAATAAGCAGTAGGACCAAAACGGTGGGTCTTGTCCGAATGGCTTCGTTGTACGAGATGGAATTTGTTCCAGGTGTTGAAATATTGCGAATGGAGGATTGGGTTAATTCCAGGTTATGGAGCACAAGAAGCATCTCAGCAGTTGGTTCAGGAGGGTTTTGACAAGCTAGCTTCATCACGCAAGGTTGCAATGTCTCCCCAGCAGGTGAAAATATAAGTCTTATTCGTTTATCTCTTAGAACCTTACTTCGCTCTTCTATGAATCGAAATGTCGAAGAAAACATTCATGGGAGAATTTATGAAATTCACGTTACCAATTTCATGGGGAAGAGTTATTCGAACAAGCACCAGTCTAAGTCCAAGTTGCATATTGGGTCTCAATGGAATGGACTGAAGCAGATGGAGATGAGTAATAGAGACTAGAGCACTAGGATGGAGTGAAGATGCAGAAGGAAGTAGCAGACCTAAAGGCGGCTCTAGACCACATATTGCATACAGATTAGTTTTGTTCAATCTTCTCTCGGCCTCGGAAACTGTAGGATACGGCAAGAGGAGCAGGTCTGATGTTTTCCACACGATGAAGGTGGGCACATTGTTCGTAATGTTGCTGTAACACGGTTGCATGTTTTTTGTGAAGCAATGGACCATGTGCTGCAAATTCAAGGGTATGTTCTGTGAAAGCTTGAACGGAAAGAGGTGACACTTAGATGTGGCATTTACTGGCTAAAGACTTTTTCTTCTTCTCATCCTTATATGGTTGAAAACGAACTCTAACAGTTGCTTTCGAGCTCGGACGGCAATTCGTACAAACTTCGAGATTATGAAGGACACAGGAACTGACAACAAAAGGAAATGCGTGTGTCAGGCTTGAAGGCAGAAGCGGTCGAGTAGCACAGTGAAAGGACTCACCCTTTACGTACGTTATCGCTTCTTGACAGAAAACACATCAACACTCTCAAAAAAAGCTTCATGATCAGTCCACAAATCTGCAATGATCGGCACGTTAGAGCACGTTGGCCTTCACAGCTTTTCCAGCTTGACTGCAAAGAAAAGGAAGACATCCAGAGGGAGGCAGTTGCTTGAGTCGAGGCGACTCAACAACTTCAGTCATGCACACCATAAGAACACGAAATATTCACCAAGATTATGCTCCTATGCTGGTAATGAGATGCTGGTGCAAATCGAGACTCATGACCCATCTTTTCTTCTTGCTACAATTCTCTCTTCCACACAAGTTTTGTGAACTTGAAGCTCTTCCTCTGACAAAAGTTGTGAACATCTCCGCAGGTTGATGTGAACAACTATATAAAACAGTGTTTGAGGAGAATGAAGTGGTTGAAGGAAGCACGAGTGTCTTCCCGACCTACATGGACAATGAGTCTCGTTCTTACAACACTCCAAGATTATATGCAAGATTGACTTGAATTCACCCAAATTTTGATGACTTTGATGCAACCTTGAGATTACCAATGTGCAAGCAAGCTGCGCTATTGCAGTGGGGTTTTATGTTTGATATGGTTGGACTTGTGGAAAAAAACAACAAAAAAAGAAGAAGATTCAAACAGCTCTCTAGTCGATACAACAAAACAACATGAGTGTCTCAAATTTCCCAAAGTGGCCAATTCTTAAAATATTTTATTTGTTTATTTCAGATTATATTTAAGAACAATTGCTTTCTCTATGCAATCTTGCTCACTGAAAAGGAATAGACATGATTTTATTGTTTGATATATTTAACTTATTGTTTTTTCTTTCTTCCTTCTTCTTCAAGGAAAAGTAGACTAAAGGAAAATAAATTAAGGAAATTCTTATAATTTATAAATTTATGATTTAAAAGCCATATAAATTAAAACTGTATCCTTGTGATGTGTTCATAACAGGTGGTGTTTACAATATGGGTAAAATTTGATGCTTAAAAATAAATAAAAAATCAATATTTTTAAGGTAAAAACAGGTGAGCAAAAGGAATTAAAAACAAATGGATTAGAATAAAGTAGCTACAAGAATAAATAACTAAAAAAAAATTATCATACAAAAGAATTTTTCAACAAAATTCTTAGACTCAACGAACTACTAAAAACTATACAACAATGTATTATTCACAGGAAATTGAATGTAGATGTGGCATTTTACTATCATTTAATATTTGTCTATTGACTCTAAACTCAAAAGCAATGAATAAGTGGCTAAAGAAAAATCTTCTATCTAAATAAGAGAATTTTTGTATTTAATATACAAAACGAATGGTCATAACTTTAAAATTTGTTGATGGGCCAAAATTAAAAAGCCTAACAAAATTAAATTTATACTTCAGATTTTTTATTTTTTTTTAAATTTTTTTTCAGAAGGCTTACAATAAAAATAAAAATATTTTTTTTGTATGTTTTTTTATCTATATTGTATAAGCAATATTTTTAATTGATTTTTATTTTTAAAAATATATTTTAAAAATATTGATAATATATTTTATTTTATAGTAAATATATTTTTCGTAAAATAGCATAATGTTGTTATTAAACATGTCTCATCCAACTTGGACACATGTCATGTAGCTTACAAGTCTTCACCATATAGTTCTTTAATAGATAGTATATACAATGACAAGACTAAGATATTTCTCACTCTTATCAAGATCTTTCTTGTATTTAATCTTGATTCAAGGCTTCTTAGTCTTTTTATATTTAATAATAGCTACTCTAATTTTAATTCTAAATCTATCTTTTAATTGTCTACTTTCTTTCTTTTAGTGATATGAGTGAGTATTTTTTATTTTTTATTTTAAAAATTTTAAATAAGTAAATTAACTCATTTATGATTGTTGTGTTTTAAACTTTGCTAACTACCTATTATTCAGTTAACATTTTTGTTCTTCTAATATTGGTTCTTTTTTTAAAAACAATAGACTACTTTACTTTGTAGAAATTTTTCTTTGCTATTAGATGTTGTATATTACCTAATATAATTTGATTAGTAGATTTGTTAAAGCTATTTATTATATAGATGAAAGAAAAAGAAATTATAGATGCTACACTTGGTAGAAATAAGAATACATTTGTAACTATGACAAATCTTTGGAAGTTTATCAATATTCTTAGAATAGAAATTTTATTTATTATCAATGTCAATCATCAAAGTACTATTCCTATATCTATAGAAAAAACTAATAATATAGTCTTAATATCTATGCCAAGAAGTTATGTAGATAAGAAAAGCAAATAGATCAACTTTATAAGTAAATTTAAAAAGTATAGCTACTACAAATATGAAGGAATTAAAGTTTATTATACTATAGAAATTTAATAGAAGAAGATCAAAATTTAAAAGATTTATATAATAAGCCAAGCTATATTTAAGATCACTTTTTTTTTAATATTTTAACAAATTTATTAAAGTTGGCATTATAAATATACTCTTTGTCATAGACATACATATTTACTTATATAAGAAGTGTTAGATAGAAGATAAATATAAATAAATTTGATCTTATCTTCAGGCAAAGCTTCTTAGAAGCTATATAAATGTATATTTGATATTAGACATGTTTGTAGTTGATTGATAGATTAGAAACTTAGCTAACAAATTAGCCATGTGTTATACATACAAGTAGCTTGTAGAATAAGCTTATTATGTGGCATGTATATAGGAAACTTATCTTATAAGTTAGATATATGTCTTTCAAGTTGGACACATATAGGATGTCTTACAGAATGTCACCACATAGCTTTTAGTTAGATAATATTTATGGAAATAAGAATGAAGCTTTATTCATTCTAGTCAATGTCTTTTTAATTCTTAGTCTTATTTCAAGACTTTTTAGTCTTCTTGTCTTTAACAATTGCCATTCCAATTTCAATACTATATTAGTTTTGAGTGACTATATATTATTTTTAAATTACATAAGAATGTATTGACTTTTTGGTTTGTTTAGATTCATATTCTTAACAGTTTAATAAAAGTACTAACTCATTGTTCTTATCTTCTTTTTAAATGTGAATAGACTATCCTACTTCTATTATTATATTTTGAAGGTTGTAGATTATCCACCTTCAATCTAAAATTTTAGTTTCTAAACAATGATTTTTTTTTAAAGAGAGTAGACTACTTTTCTTTAAAGAAATTTTTCTTTGATATTAAAGGTTGCAGATTACCCTCCTCTAATTTGATTTATAGATTTATTTGACTTGTCTATGGAAGAAAAAATTATAGATACTACTCTTGGTAGAAATAAAAATAGATTTACAACCATTGTAGATCTTCATGAGTTTGTCAATATTCTTAGGATAAAAATCTTATATATCTCGAATATTAGCCATAGAAGTAGTATTCCAATGCATGTGAAAGATGTTATCAATGAAATTCAAAGTCTATGTTAAAAAATTGTGCAATTTAGAGAAGTAAGTAGATTAAGTTTACAACTAAATTCAAGAAGTCTTACTACTATAAGTATGAGGGAAGTAAGGATAAGTATGCCAAAGAAGTTTGATGGAACAAAATTGAAGTTTTAAGAATTTCTACTACAAGTAAAGCTATATCCTTCTCAATACTCTGATGGATTTACTCAAGTTGAATTTCATAGGTATACTTTTCTTTAAAAGTGTTATTTTTTGGTTTGTACCTTTGATAGAAAAGGATTCACAACTACTTTTTGATTTGAATTTATTTTTGGAAGTCTTTACAATCTTATTTAAAAAAAATGCTTAAGAAAATGTAGTAGAGTCTTAACTTGTATTTTTACAATAAAGATTACATTCAACCACCATATATATTGTTGAATTCCAAAACCTTGCTTGCAACATGGATTGGAATAATAAGACCTTCATCAATCAATTTTGGTATGGATTGAAAGATTACTTCAAAATTTTATTGTTGACAATGCCAAGTATAGACTTATTGGAGTAATTTATTACTCAAGCCATTGTATGCAATAATTGATTCTTTGAAAGATGCTAAAAAAAAGATTTGATTAGAGAGATACAAGTCAAGTTATCACATCAATTGCTAAGTTCACAAAAGCTTATTCATCAAGATTGAAATTTATATAAATTGACATGGTACGTTTTAAATTTCTTATTAAGCAAAAAAAGACTCAACGTTCTAAAAAAGAATTGTGTGAATATTGAGGAGAATCTAAGCTTATTACTCAATATTGTCCAAATAAGCAATGCAACTACAAAATCAGGAATATGGTTGCCAAAGAGGATGATATGTCACAAAACCAATTTTTTTTAGCTACAATAGCAATCATGTAGTTATAATCTTGTGTGACATCTTATAAAGGTCATATCTTCTTCTCAAATTCTTTATCTTTTTTTAAGATAAAATAATCATAAAATCTTTGTCTTATTAAATTCAAAAGCCTAAGCCTATTTTTGAGACAAAGACTTTATCAAAAAAAATAAAATCTTTAGTTAAAAAGCCAAACTTATACACTTAGAAATAATAGATGGTCGTTTATTATCTTTTGGAGATGTCACATATGAAACTATTCCTTTAGATGTAGCAACTAGAGATGATAATAGCTTAATAATATTTAATATAATTAAATCTCTTTTTAATTTAATTATTTTAAAATTATTATGGCTAAAAAAATATAATTCTTAAATAGATTAGATTTCTTGTAACCTTAATTTTTTTCCTAATTTAGTCTAAGATTTTACTTATCAAATCGAAATTCATAAGTTCAACAAGTTCAAATTCTTATTGATAAGTGAAAAACTTTCATATATATTGCAAAAAAAAAGATCAACTTTTGCCATATACACTACACTTGTTTTTGATAGAAAAAAGATTTCAACTGGCATTCCAAGCCAATACTAAGATTATTAAGATATTCTTGAAAAAAATAATACAAACATTCTTTCAAAGCATTGTTCCTTTGATTTTTCTATTGATCTTCAAGAAAGAGCCCAATTACTATTCAAACCAATCAATAGCCTATTATAAAATGAGATAGTTGTACTCATGGAATACATTGACAAAAACTTGGCTAAGAACATCATATACTACACTAAATCTCTAATAGGATGTGAATCACTAAATTGACTCACTTGAATATATAGTATAAAAAATATACTTATGGTACGTAAAATCACAAATTTTGTGAGTTAGTATTAGAATCTTTAGGAGAAATAGAAAATAGATTATTAATACTAAATATATAATCTATAGTAGAATTTATTAAGCCAAATTTCTATGTTGGAGATGATTTTTTAAAAATAATATTAGATGATCGTCCAATAGAAGTAATCTTTATTATAAAAAACAAAAAAATAAAAAATTATTAATAATTTTTAAAATATATATTTTTAATAAATAAAATAAAATAAAATAATAAATAATAAATAATAAATAAAAAGATCAAAAGAAATAAAGTGAATAAAAGAAAGAAGAAAAAAAAAGAAGCAACAAGAAAAAAAGAAAGACAAAAAGAAGAGAAGGAGAGAAAAAAAAATTATAAAAAAATGAAAGGTAATCAAGTAGATAAGAGGTTGTCTATGAATGACAGCAACCTTTTTGTTGATAGGGATCCAGTTGTTAGAGTCTTCGATCTCTTACTCTTGTTTTGCTTTGATTTTTCTTAGACTGCAAATGCTTCAATTAAGTGTCAAGGATATTAGTGCTTAGAATGCAAGGTTGATAACAGAGTCAAGGCCTTCTTTGTTGGCACTGGATATGTAGATGTTTGATGTTGAGTCAATTCTTTTCCTTATATTCTTGTTTTACAGAGGTGTTATGGTACAACATCTTCATCTTGTATTATCTGTGATTTACACTCCTCCTACAATCCAACGGTGTTGTAGTGGTGAATCTTTCTCTTCTTATTATTTGTACTATTGCAAATTCCACAGGAAGATAGAATCATTTTTTTTTTCTTCCCTTCTTTGCTTGATAACCAATTGGAAGAATTTTGAATTTTTGAAAGTGTGTAGGATTCTTCATGTTGTTTTATATGTGTGCTTTCTATTATAGATTTAAGATTCAATTGCAAGAAAGTTTGGCATAGACAAAGTCGTGATATTGATTGTAGTGAGAAAGGAGCAACCTTGTGAGCTATCATTGTGTAGTCCAAGAAGAGCTTCTTGATGTAGTTTAGCTCTACAACCAATGCCATTCTATTGCCACATATTATTTCAAATCTTCTATAATTCTTGCAAGCTTGAGTCACAAGCAATCATCTTTGTAGTATTCAGAGTGATTAGATTCTCTTTTGAATGATAGTTCTATGAACTTCTTATTGTTGCTATAGCTACAACATTTGTCCTCTTTACGTACAACAATATTTCAATTGAACGACAACAATATTGATTTTTTTTTTCTTTTTTATTATAAGGCCAGCTTACAAAAATGTTGACTTGCTACAAATTATTCTTTAGATCCATAAAGATTCCAATATATGACATCACAATAGGATAGAGTTAAATAAATTTAATTAGAATTTAATCAATTTAGATTTTATCAATTAAATCAAGATATAATTAGGATTTTTGATGAATCTTATTAGATGAAGTTGAATCAATGATGAATTATTATTGAAGGATAAAATATCATTTAAGGATGAAATTTTATCAATAGATGAATTTTAATTAAATAAAAAGTAACATAAGAATATATATATATATATATATATATATCATAAGAAGAATAAAAATTATAATTTTAAATTTCTTAATTCTATAGTAGTTATCGAGTAATTTACTATTATAGTATGATTAATAGTATATTATGCTTAAAGTCTTAAAAGATTTAAAAAGATTAATGAATGATTTAATGAAAATTTAAAAAATAGCTATAACTTATGAATTTGTTGAATTAATTTACTTAAGGTGAATTAAGATAAATTCTTAAGAAAGGTGCTTGACTACTTAGATGTTTTAAAGAGTTTTTAAGTGTGAAATAATGTCGATTTAATAAGAACTAAAATTCTAAGAATCTAAAAATTTAATTTCTTGTTATGAACTAGAATAAACTTTCAACTAGTAGAGATTTATTTTAGTTCACTTAAGGGCTCTTATCTTATTTGTAAAGAAAAAAGATAAATTTCTATGTATATGTATGGATTATTGAAGACTCAACAAGATCACCATCAAGAATAGATATCTTTTGCTAATGATTTTAAGACTTCTAAATCAATTCAATTAAACAAAGATCTATAACAAAAGTACGTACAACTTGGTATGCATTAAAGAAGGAGATAAATAAAAAATTGTGTTTAAAACTAGATATGGGCATTTCAAATATATTGTCATGTTTTTTTGAGTCATAAATGCATCAGCTACTTTTCAACATCTAATGAATGATGTCTTTTTTAAGTTTTTGATGAATTTTTTTATTTATTACTTAAATAATATTATAATCTATTTTAAGAATATAAAAGAGTATGAGCTTCATATTTGTTGTATGTTACAAAAATTTAGAGATACATAATTATATGCAAAGATAGAAAAATATGGATTTTATATTAATCAAGTTGACTTTTTAGGATATGTCATTTCAAATAATGGCCTTACAATGAATTCTAAGAAGGTCTAGACTATTATAGATTAGAAGGTACCAAAAATAGTCAAAGATATTTTTATTATTAGATGAAGACAATTATTATTAGATCTTTATCAAATTTTTTTTTCAAGTTGTGGCTCTTTATATATATTTCACATATAAAGACAAATTTGAGTGGAGCAAAGAAGCTAAAGTATCTTTTGAAGCCTTGAAGACATCTTTTTTTTTTATACCAATCTTGTATTGTGTTGATTTATTTTGATATTTTTTTATATAAATAGATGCATCAAACTTTTTTATGGATGTAATTTTATTGAAAATGGAAATAAATAATGAATTCCATTTGATAGCTTTTTCTTCTATTTTTTTAATAGCCAAGATTAACTACAAGATCTACAATAAAGAGTTTCTTATAATTATAGACTCATTTAAAGAATGGTGTCATTATCTAAAAGATTCTTCTAATCTAGTCATAATATATACGGATCATAAAAACCTTGAGTACTTCATGTCAATATGTGTTTTAATTGTTGTTAAGCTTATTAAAGCATATCTTTATGAAGATTTGATTTTAAGATTACTTATCAATCTAAAAAATAATAAGATTTATCGAAAGCCATTTCTAAATATTCTTATCTTGTATCAAAAGTAAGAGATGCATGCTATGGTCAATAAAAAATGATTTTCTTAAAGCCAGAGCATTTTTATTTTTCAACATGAAATCAATATAAATTATTGATTTAATTTTTCTCAAGAAAATTCAATCAAGTATGTCCTTTGATTTTTTTATTCATGATATTAAGAATAAAGTTTTTAAGTATCATGATACTTCTAAGTTTGAATTCAAGAATGTCTATTTTATTTTAAGGAATGATTATATATTATAAAAATCTAAATATAATTAAATATTATTAAAGCTCGTTATGACTTTCTAATAGCCAAATATTTTAGATAATAAAATCTTAGAATTAATATCTAAAGATTTTTTATGGCTTTAAATAAAAAAAAGTATACAAATTTAGTATAATTATGTGATATTTATTTATGATTAAATTTTTTTTGTCACTGACTTTATGGACTTTTTCAACCATTACCTATTCCAAAACAACCATGGTCATCTATTTTTATGGGTTTTATGATGAATCTTGTAGTTTCAATTTTTTTTGATTCTATATTCATGATAGTAGATTGATTCATCAAGATAGTACTTTTTGTATCATGTACAAAATCTATCATAAGTAAAGAAATAATTAAGCTATAAAGGATATAAATTTCAAAGAAAGAAATCCTCAATATGCTCTTGTAATATTAAAAAGAACTAGAAAGTCACTCAAAGATAATATATTATTGAACTAAAATAGTTATTGTCAAAAACAAGAAGACTAGAAAGTCTAGAAACAAGACTAAAGATTGAAAAGGCATTGATAAGAATGTAGAAGGCTTTATTCTTGCTTTCATATATACTACTAACTAGGAGCTATGTGGAGATGTCTTATATGACCTCTAAAACGTGTTGATTTTGTAAGTCATATCTTAACTTGCAAGACAAGTTTTCTATATGTGTACCACATAGTTAGCTTGTTCTACAAGCTATCAATATATGGTTAACTTGTTGACTAAGTTTTTAACCTATTAATCAATTACAAACATATGTAAAGTGAAGTAGCATCTATAAAGCTTCAAAGAAGCTTTTCTAGAAAGTATCATATAGGTATTTATTAAAGTACATATATATATTCGTAATATAAGATTTTTTTAATAATATTTATTACTATCATGGATTGCTAAGAGATATTATATTAGACATAGAGATGTAATTTGTATCAAGATTTTAGAAATTTCTTTTTAAGGTTTTGAAGATAGACATAAAACTATCTTTGGCATTCCATATTCAAATTAATATATAAAAAACAAGTGAATCAAGTTTTGGAGTAATATTTGAGGTATATCATCAACTACCAATAAAAAATTTTGACAAATTTTTTATTATTTATAGAGTTTGCTTATAATAATTTAGTACATTCTTCTATTTAACAATTTTTTTTTTTATCAATTATGGTTAACATCTATGATTTGATATTTTTGACTTTTAAAAATTTATTAATCTTAAAAGAAAAGATTTTATAAATTATTTATCAAAACTACATACAACTACAAAGGTACAACTTAAAGAAGCTCAAAAACAATAAAAGATCAATATAGATGCTTATTACAAGGAATAACTTTAATTCCATATTAGCAAAAAGATATGACTATTTCATTATAATGTCAAGACTATTGACCCTTATTATAAGTTGGATTGCCATAAACTTGAACCATTTTTTATATATGAAGAGATTAATTTAGTTGCTTATCAATTGTATCTACTAAAATCTATGAAATTCCATCCCATATTTGATGTATTTTTTTTTGAGCCATAGAAGATAATAGATAAACTAAAGAGACTACAAATTCCACCTTCTCTTATAGAAGTGGATAATAACTAAAAATATAAAATTGAAGAAGTCTTAAATTCAAGGTAGCACCAAAAATAGGTTAAAATATCTTGTTTATTGGCAAAGATATGATATTAATGAATCCACATAGAAATTAGATAAGAATCTTGAAAATGCAACAAAGAAGGTTGATACTTTTTATCAATCACATCCATCAAAACCAAGATGAAAGATAACAAATCTTTGCTATAAAAGAAATGTGGTTTAGGAAAAATTATATTCTACCTTCTATCTTTGCTTATAATTTTTATATATTTGTGGCAGTAAAGAGATGGAGAATCATGAACTAGAAAATTCAACTCAAGAATTATTATTTGTTGAGTTATCAAATGAGACATTATGATTGCCACAACCTTCAAGACAACACAACAAAGATAAAAACCCTCAAGAATAAGATGTATTTTTTCAAATAGATAATAAAATATAATGTGTTTGATATCACGTCCTTCAAAGAGACTTCTAATGATTGATGATATTATTAGAGGTAAAAACCATGCTTGATGATGTTCTAAATATTTTAATTGAAGGGTGTTATAAAGGCCTCAATAATAATTAAATAATAGGGTGGTCTTTTTGCCTTGATATAAAATAAAATTGATGGCTAAAAGGACTTATCAACCACCTTCAAAAGGAACAAAGATCAAAGTATGTGGCAAACATAATTTATTGCATCTAGGACTTTCTCATCATATAATTGCCACTTCTCATAAAATTCGTCCCTAGATGGGAGGAATAATATTATTAACATATATATTTACCTACATAATAAATATTGGATAGAAAATAAATATAAATAGATTTAATATTATCTTATGGCAAAGCTTTTTAGAAACTTCATAAATGTGTATTTGACTTTAGACATATTTGTAGTTGATTGGTAGGTTAGAAACTTGACAAATAAGTTAGCCATGTATTGTACATGCTAGTAGATTATGAAACAAGCTAAATATGTGGTACATATATAAGAAACTTGTTTTATACATCAGACATATATCTTGCAAGTTGGATACTTGTTAGAGGTCTTACAGAACATTGTTATGTAGTTTTTAATTAGATAGTATATATGGAGATAAGAGTGAAGCTTTCTTCACTCTTGTCAATATTTTTTTAGTCTTTAGTTTTATTTTAAGACTTTCTAGTCTTCTTGTCTTCAATAATAGTCATTTTAATTTTAATACTATATTAATTTAAATAAATATTTATTCTTTTACATAAAAATGTGTAGAATTTTTAGTTCCTTAAAATTAATTTTCTTGACACTCTTATTTAAGAGTGTTCTCTCTTAGTTTATATATTTTATATAAAAAAAATCACAATTTTTATATGATTTAAATTTATTCTTAAAAGTATTTACAACCACATTTAGAGAAAAAAATTTAAAATGGTAATAAATACAAAATACATGTCTTTACAACAATGATCACAATCAACTACCATCTACATTAGTGAATTCAAATCATCATACCAAATCAATGTACATCATACCAAATCAATAAGACTTAGAATAAAGAATATAAATTGAATATAAAAGTTGGAAAACAAAGATCTCTAATTAGAGTAGAGATCTTGTAGTTGGACAACTCTAGACCATTAAATATATGTCTTGTACTACCACTAGAACCTAAAACTTATTTTAAACTTTCTATTATTATTATAATTTCAAATCATAAATTCTCACCTTAAAAAATTTTAGACACTAAAGCTTCAACATGTTTTATAAATAAGCTTCCTAGTAAAAAAATAAAAATAATTTTTTTAAAGAAAATCCAATCATTTTTAGTAGAAATTATTAATAGATTACTACTTGCATATATAGATGATATAAAAAAATCCATACTATTAAAAATAACATTAAGAAATCAAGTATCAAACATTATCTTCAACGTCATTTCATATCCTTCTAAGTATATAGAACTTAACATCTCTTAGTTTAAATTATATAATTATGATGTTAATTTAAAATTAAAAAATATAACTTCAAGATCTAATTTCAATAATGACAAAATATCTTTATTTTTATATGTGAGAGCTAAGATATTTATAGAAGTTGCATAGATAAGAATATACTTTTTATTTTTATATCATCAAGTCTTAATTCAAAAAAAAGTTACAATAGAATCTTAGAGTTGTATAAAAAATATTAAGATTTATTTTTAAAAAAAAGAATATTGATGTATTGCTAAAAAAAACAACCTTGTGACTACACAACTAATCATCAAAAAAAGGATCAAATATAATTTTTTAAAAAATTATAACTTATTGCAAAATAAATTTGTTGCTTTGAAAGAATTCATTGATAATAATTTAATAAATAATTTAATTTAACATTCAAAATTTCTTGCAAGTATGTCAATATTCTTTTAAAGAAATAAGATGGTTTTTTTACAAATGTCTATAGATTATTATAAATTTAATAATTTTATTATTAAAAATCTTTATCTTTAGTATTTAATGTAAAACTTTATAGATCAATTTGATACCTAGTAAAAGAAAAAGATGAATGGCAAATTACATTTTGGACTAGGTATAGTCATTTCAAATATAATATCATGATATTAAGACTTATAAATGTTCCAAATTTCTAGCATTTGATAAATAATGTATTTTATATTTATCTAGATGATGTTATTATATATATATATATATATATATATATATATATATATATATATATATATATATATCATAAAAATAGAAAATACAAATAATATTTTTATTTAGTTTTGCAAAAATTTAGAGATATAAGATTATATACCAAGACAAAAAAATATATCTTTTACACAATTCAAGCAGAATTTTGGAAGTAGATCATTTCAGATGATGTTTTGCAAATGAATTCTAAAAATGTTTAAATTATTATTATTAGCTCATATTTCATGTTTTTTAGATTTTTCAAAGCCATTTTTTACAAAAAATTAGATTATATTTTAAATCAAATATAATTTTATTATAAATAAATATAAATAATAGAATCCATCATATATTTTTTATTAAAAAAAATTTCAGCAATAATAATTTATTATAAGATCTACCATACAATTTTATTTACTATAGTAAATTTATTCTAAACATAGCATCACTAAGTATAAGATTTTTTTTATTCTATTATAATTTATATAAATCATAAGAATCTTTAATATTTTATGTGTGTGCATATTTTAAATGGTTTTCTAGCTATTTGAAGTATATATTTGTTATAATTTATATTTATTATTATATATTATTAATATAGCTTGTGAAATATTTTGCTAAAGGTTTTTATCTTGCACCAAAAAAAAATGTAGCATTGATCAATAATAAATTATTTAATAAAAATTAAAGCAATTACACCTTTAAGCCATTAAATCAATAATTTTAATTTATACTAGTTAATAAAAAAAAATTAAGTACATTAATAGACCATCTTAAAATTGATGTTAAAAATATTCTTTATAATAAATTTAACAAATTTAAGTTTAAGGACAATCTCTTTTTATCATAAAAGACATTTATATTTTTCCAAAGGTAAAGCATAATTACATGCATTACAAGTACAATATGATTTTCTAACTACATGTCTTTTTTAATATAATCAAACATTAAAACTTATTTCAAAGATTTTTGGTGGCCTCAAATGTGAAAAGAGGTGAAGGCATTTATTCAATCATGTGATGTTTCTTTTATTGCAAAGAATCTATATTATTAGCCTTATATACTTCTCCAACTTGTACTTATTTTGAAGCAACCATGGCCATTTGTTTTAATAGATTTCATTGTAGATTCTTTAATTTTAATTTTTTTATGTTTCTATATTTTTATAATGACTCTATATTATTTTTAAAAATAATTATCAATAAAAAAATTAAAATATTTTTAGATAATATTTATGAATACTGTAGATTTTTAAGTGATATTATATTTAATTGCAAGCTTGAATTCATATCAAGGTTTTGGACATAATTTAATATATTACAAGTATTGACAACAAGCCTTTAATATTTTTTGTTGAAAATATCCATTGAAACCAAAGACTAATCAATAATAAAAAGATGGTATATATTAAAAAGAAAGAAGTTAAAAAATAAATTTGTAAAATTCTTTTGTAAATATAGAGAATTAACAATTAGTACATTCATTTAAATATTTGTCATTTACTAAATTATCATATAAAGTCTTAGATTGTCTCAATCTATATAACATCATAATTGTAATAAAGATCCTTATAAAAGACATAATATTCCTAAGATAGATGGAAATATATAACATATTTGACATTATAATTTTAAAAAAGGCTCTTGATGTTTAGTAATATTATTAGATGTGAATAATAGACCTAATGGATTGCAAAATGTACTAATTGAAGATAGTTACAAAGGCCTCAAGAAATAATAAAATAATTTGAAAAACTTCTTATTTTGATGAAGAACCTTATTGATGGTTTAAAAGACCTGTGAACCATATTTTTTGGGAAAAAAAATGTTGTGATCAATATTCAAAAAAATTTAGACTTTATCAATGCAAAAAATAATTTGACAATTTTTTATGGAGCTTTTTCTTTAGAAGAAAGGGTAGTATAATTGATATCTATATTCACTAATATATTTATTTAGATAAGCATAATTATATAGAAGTAAGTAGAACTATGTTAAGGTCTTGGTATCTTATTAAGAAGCTTCTCAAAAGCCTTACAGACTTTACATGTTCTTATGTTTTAATAAGGCTATTTGATAAAAATAATAAGAAGGATTATATTATACAAGAAATTAATTGAAAAAAAAATATGAAACTACTTTAGAAACATAGATAAAATCTTAGAAGGTTGTAAAAATAATTTTTTGTTAATATTTATTATTTTATAAAAAAAACCTTGTATTTACTTTTTGGGACCATAAATAAGACAAAAAAATCAGGTTAGCAAAAATAACATTAAAGACATATTTAGATAAAAGTAAAGAATAGATTTCAAAAAAATTACCTTACACAATTTAAGTTGGTATTTAGAAGATTGACTATGAACTTGAGTTGAAACTAGATTTTAGGATATAAAATTATCTATTTGTAGAAATTAAGAGGTTCTTTTATTCATAAAAAAGTAGAACTTGATAAGATTTTTTAGAAAGTTGGTTTTGAGGGATTTTAGAAAATAATAAATTTATGAAAAGTTTGCAAAGTGAAGGTTGTTTTAAATGATTCTAATTTTTGTAGAATACAAAAAAAGATTATATTTTGGTGTATTATGTGAGTTTTGTAGCATATCTATAAGTAATTTTTTTTTTTTAAATGTGTGAGCATACTTGTGCAAGATTTTTATTGTAAAATTGAACTTAATCAAACATAAGTAATTAAAATTTAAATAAATAAGGTTCTCAAAAATTAGATTTTAAAGGTCAATGAGGGTTTTATCATTTTTGAGCAAGTCATTAATTAGATTAAAATTATTTTTTATCTTAATAATTAAATTATTTTATAATATTTATGAAAGTTTAGATATAAGTGAATAGTTCAAAAAAAATTTATTGATGCTAAAAGATTAACATCAAAATTAAAGAAGGAGAACAACTAATATTTAAGCAAGTTAAAAATATTTTTTCTCAATCTATAAGTTTGATTATTTTTTAATTTTTTTCAACTAATAGATTAAAAATTATAAAAAATTTGAATAAAATTTAATTATTGAATCAATAACTATTTAAGTTTAAATTTGTAATAAAATTTATTCAATATTTAATTAAAATTTTTCTATATTTTTATTATATTTTATTAAGATTATATTAGGATTTTATAAAAAAAAATAGATTTATATATAATTTAATTATTATTTATTTTACTATTTTAATAATTTTAAAGATTTAAATAAGATTAAATTAGAATTTTTTAATAATTTTTTATGATTTTTATTATAAAGACTTTATGATTTTATTATTATTATATTAAGGTTTTTTTAAGTTTTATTTATGTTTGATTATGATTTTTTAGAATTTAATTAGGATAATATAAGGTTTCTTTGAAATTGATTAGAATGTAATAAATTATTTTTATGATTTTTTAAAGTTGACAATGGATACTTAGCATGGTTAGAAGCTTAGGTTGTTTAAGATTATTAAGAAGGTATTTTTAAACATCTTATGCATTGTTTTTAGATTGTGAATCCAACTTCAAGATAAAATCAAATCCTTTTACAATCACATGCCTAATGCATTCTCATACTAATATGAAAAAAATACAATAATATGTTTATAAGTCATTGGTAGATTGACAAACTTTTCAAACAAGTTGGCTACATGTCACATATTTAGTAACTTATATTGCAAGTTTGTCATGAAGCAAACATGTTGGAGACTATTCTTACAACTTGGACATATGTCTCTCAAGTTAGATATGTATTATGTAGCCTACAGAATATTGCAACATAGTTTTTTTTAATATATAGATATATAGAGGCAAGAGTGATGACTTCTTTATTCTTGACAAGGCCTCTTTTGTATTCTAACTTAATTTAAGTCTTGATAAAATTATCTTCCATCTATCTTTCAAAATCTCATTTATTATTTTTATATACACACAAGTGAAAATAAAGATAAAATTATAAATTTTTTCATATAGTAGAAAAATTTAACTTAAATTATTAAATAGACTTTATATCCATAATACTATTAAATATTTTTTTAATATTTTTTTAATATATTTTTTTGTTTTTTTAACTTATCTATATTTTATTTTATTTTTAATTTTTTATAAAAATATCATCCAAATATATAAAATATCCATTAATCCAAAATAATAATTCCAAGAGATAAAATATACATCTACAATACCATGAAACAAGGTTAAATAGAATGGTTTATAATAAAAATAATTATCTTTGATGTCAATTAATTAAGCAAGTGTCAAAATATGTGATCTATCTATAGCACTTATTATATAAGATTTGTGATTTAAAGATTCAATTTTTTTTAAACCTTATACTTTAATATGTTAAAATATTTTTTTAAAATATTTTACAAATAGATTCTTTTTATTATGAAAACCTAATGATTCTTCTATAGCTAGATGTTTGGATGCATGTATGTATGTGTTGTTATATACATACTAGCTAATCCATATCATTGTCATAAAATGTATGACTCTATTTTTTAAATTTCTAAATGACTGTTTTTTCATTAAGCTTGTAAATAAATATACTATTCAATATTTTTAATATATTTTTAGAAAGAAATAAAATTCAAATAATATACTTTTAAATTAAACAAAAATTTAAAGAATGTAGGTATTGTATATGCATGTGTATGATATTAATTCTTTAGAAATAAAAAAAAAAAGTATTTTGATGTTTTTTGTCTTGTTTAAAATATAATCTAATTTATTTTTTGGATATTTTAATAAATATTAATATTTCAATTATTTTTTAAAAAATCCCTATATCACTATTATCCATTGCTAATCTAAAGGTCATGACTTCAATATTCCAAATATATTGTTTTGTTTTCATTTTACGAGGCCAATTTATCTTATATTTTTGAAAAGTTCAAAGTTTAATGTTTTAGTAATTAAACATGATAATTGATACACGATAATGGTAAAGTAGATGATAATATAAAACATGGTATTTTGCAACACCCACCACACTCTGCCCAAGCATGCTAAGATGGATAAAGACATTGAGTACTCAGTTTGATTATGTAAACTTGCAGCCAGAAAAAAGCTTGGAAAAAGTGACTAAATTTTTTTATTTATTACACATAGATACACTTGATATAGTAATCCTTTGTAATCCATCCAGATTGTAAATTCCATGCAATGCATGAGCTATAATGTCAATTAGTCTGCTGGTAAATTAAGTGGTTTGATAGTTAAAATCTTTGTGAAAACAGAAATCATATTCAACTCAATTGTAACAGTCTTCTCATATTCCCCACTTTAAAGCCTATCATCCTTTGTAAATTGTGATTAAATTTGGGACATTGTTGGATGCGACAATCTTTGGGTGACCCATTTCAATGGATCATCGAGTATTCATAGCCATGAGGGGCACTTGCATATCAAAGAAGTGATTCTCAATCAACAACCTACAATGCCATTATTCATATATGTTTGATTTAGATAGGGCCACATTGTAGAATCTAATATAAAAAAACTGCATGGGCATTTGTCCATATCTAGACAGACTTATTAATGGATCAATTGATCCATCCATCTTCTGTATAAAGACATAAAACATTGAGATCAAGGGAGCAAGAGAGCAAACTTTAAGAAAAATATGCAAGAGAAACAGACTTAGCTACAATCCATACAAACCAATACCGAAACCATGAAGCAATTGCAAGACATCATAACAAGTGAATGCTCACACGATGAAGGAGAGGCCCTATTCTGCAACCTAGGAAAAAAAACAAAACAAACAAAATAAAAATAAAACACACACACACACACACACACAAAAACCATGGTAAGAGTTGTACTTAATAAGAGCATAACAAACAGACATGTGTGACTGGCTTGACACATGGACTGAGGCCTACATTGTGGGACAAAAAGCAATACTAAAATGTGAATGAGATGTTCCTGCTATACCATAAACTGCCATCACAAACAAATCAAAAAACCCAACCTGCTGTGATCAAATGTAAAGTGATTGAGTGATTAAATGCAAAGTCATCAAATTACTAAAAACTCACTAAGCAAAGATTGCAAAAACATCACCCTCCTTGAGACCAAAAGAGTGTTCATCCTTGTAGATATACACAAAATCCCTCATTGCATGCCCTTCTTGCCGCTCCAATGTGAAACTCCTTGTGATCAACTGTGATTGCCCTATGATCAATGGTAAAACAATGTTAAGTTTTTTGATGAAAACAAAGACCAATGAATTGTAAAATAGATTGTGAACCCCATAGAATGTAATTTATTTTGATGAAAACAAAGATTGATCCATGCATCAAATGAGAACCATTACTTGTCTCCTTGAGCAGTATATATATATATATATAAACTATGAGAATTAATTTATTATACAAAAACTTATAAGTGATGTATAAAATATAAGTCTTGTTCTTAAAAACATTTTTAGTAGTGGATTATAATAAAAACTAGTCTACAAAACCACAAGATATCTTCTCCCAACTAATCATGTAGCCTCTCATGTCTAAACTATGAAAAAAGCTAATAATAAGTGTAATATTTTTTCACTCTTCTCATACCACATATGCTTGCATCTTGACATGTTGCAACATCATGTACAAGTGCCAATATATACAACCATTGCAACAACAATTATTAATAAGAAGATCCACTTAGCTGCATTTATACTTAGAAAAATCTTTCCTAAATATGTAAGTGAAAAAGATGGGATAGAATGAATTTAGTTTTTTTACATAGCATGAACATTGTTATCTTCCAAAATTTATAACATGGCCACCTTGAAAGATAGTTTTTATAAAAACTCATAGTTCCAAATACTTATTTTCTTTTGGTGCTAGGACAGGAGGTTAATTTTTAAAGACAAAAGTAACTACATTTGTTATAAAAATCAATAATGCTTATGATAAATTTTTTATTATCATTATTTATATCTTTATCTTTACATCAATAGTTTGATGTTTTAGCATTTGTTATCTAATTATGCCATTGTTTTATGAACATCAAACAAATAAATAAATCAATCAATCAATCAATCAATTAATTAAATAATTATTTTTTATACTAATTTAATCAAAAACATTTTAGAGTCAACCAAGCTTTTCAACAAAGATTGGTTGATAAATGTATTGAATTTTTTTGTATTTTTTTTTATGCTGTTACTATTATTAAGTGTATTGATTTGTGGAACAGGAGAGAGCCAAGGTTTCAGGTTCATTTTTAAATTTATCATATGATTAATTATATAATTATACTTTAAGTAATAAATCTGTTACATTATATAAAAATATGGTGTGAATATTGCAATTGCTTTAAGTTATTTCACTTAATAATATTTCTATAAACTATTAAAAATATGTTAATAATTTTTTAATACAAGCCTTTTTATTTTTGAAAGTCATCACTACAAATTTTAAGTCTTTGGTCTTTGGAGTTATCTAGTTGAATTCAAAAGACAATCATAAAATACAAACTTTATGGATGATAATCCATATTATTATCATTATCTAAAATAATAGTCAGATTATTTTTTTCAAATAAAAATTATAGAGTCTTTAAAAATAATAATAATAAAATAAAATAAAAAACACCTTCAAAAAGTTGGTGAAACAAAAATTATTTTGTATTACAAAAACAACAAAGAGTGTAATTCAATTATTTAAACAATTTTACTGTTCTTTAAAAGTATTTGAATTATATATAAATATATATATATATATATAGAGAGAGAGAGAGAGAGCTATGGTTTTTTATGTTTCTTAATACAAGAACCTTTAAATATACAAGAGGTAATAAATTATATATATATATATATATATATATATATATATATCAATGCAATTCTAAACAACCAAAAACCAAAAACCAAAAATCAAAATCAAATGATTAAAGTTTCTTTATAAATTTTAATTCAGCTTCTAATAAACTATTTTTCAATTGCCACCAACAAAAAATCAAGGATCAACACACAGAACTTAAATACAACAAAATACTTGATTGCTTCAGAAGAATATCAACCATAGTTATTGCATAGTAACAACGATTGAATTTCAAAGCAGTGACAATGTATTTGAACTGTAAAAAGTAAAATGTTGATTCATGCATACTTCATTTTGTAGCAAATATTGATGTCCTTGCAGGTAAGAATCACAAACATATGTATATTTGAGAATATGAAGTATATTATTTTTTACATCGTTAATGAATACAAGTCCAACAACAAACAGAACCAGTATATATGCATATAGATATGAATATATATATATATATATGAAAGCTGTTTTTCAAAACAAACCCTCAAAACAGTCATATTAAACAATGAATTGTATTTGATCAATACACACTTCATGTGTGTTTTAGTTTTTTTCTGAATTCCAGAGTACTGAAATTCCATATCCAACGTAACGTAGAAAACCCAGTTTCCGAACTAAATACCCAATCCAGGAAAAAAACTACAGTGTGAAGTTCCTCAAGACCATGGAGACACACGTTTTTTGAATAAAATGGGTTGAAAAATTAGGGTTAGGGTTTCGGCAAAACATCTCGACAGCCTCACGAGTTCAGTTGAGTTGCTGTCGTGGTTTGGATCTCATCTCCTTCCACCATCGCCATCGCCATCCCCTCACACTCATCCCCCTCCACCTCGCCCTCTGCCTTGGCTGCAGGTGGTTATTTCCACGCCTGAGGATTTTACTGTTGGCGCCGGAGTTGGTTGCGGCTCCTTGTTGCGGTTTCCGCTGACACAGAGGCGGTTGCAGGGTTTGGTGGAGCTTGAAGCTCGTGGCTGTATTGGTTGTGGTGTTCTGACTTGGAGTCTTCTTTCGGAAGGGCGTGGCACAGCTTGGTCACTGTTGCTGTGAGCGGGTTTTGGAGTCCGCGTTTTGAGGTTGGCGGCGGAGGCATCACTTTCGACTCCTGCAGTAGGGGGAGATCGAAGTACGGCAATTGTGGGCCCCGTGTTCGTGTGTTACCAGGTAGTGTAACATTGCTCTCTGGATCCTAATGTGAAATATTTTCTCGCAGAGTACATCTCTTTTGCCTAATTGTTTGTTTGAGGTGGAAGACAGTTTGGAAAGTATGTGGAGATTGAAAAATTGTGTCTTCAAAGAAGTTATTATTTATTTACCCCCGGTTGCACATCCCCATTAAAAGAAAGGGTAGTGTTTCTGGGTTATAGCTGTGTATGGACTTGTTGCCGCATATTAGGCCATATTTTCAAAGCGACTGATTGTTGCGGAGTTCTACGAGATGATTTATACGCCTAGATAGTTTAGATTCAAAGCACTTTACCTTGAATTCTCATGACTGTCACACTAAAGTGCTTCCAGGACCTCCGTATTTTGTTACGCATAAACTGGGAGCAGACCTTTGATAATTGTACTCCTTTCTCTTGAGTTTGTGGTGTGTGTATATAGTTTGGGTTGCGGAACCCTCCAGACAATGAAACTTCCCTAGCTACAGCACCATACTATCGCAGCATGAACTGTTCCAATTACTTTAATCCTCATTCGTTGTACACAACTTTGCAACCGAGCGACGCAGAAGATTTTTTATGAGCCGCAGGCTATAATAAACTTTGTGGAGGTAACGAAGGCGATGCAAAGTCAGCTTGTAGCTATGTTCTGCTATGAGTGTGCACACATTTGACGGACCTTCACATTCATGTTCACGCTCTTGCTGTTAGAATGATGCATTCGAAAATGTTTCGTTTTCAGCTAGAAAGTTGGGGCGAACGATTGTACGAATCTCGGAAAAAACCGTTCTTGAGTTTTCTGTATGCTGAAAATAAAATTGCCGGTAAGAGGCCTTTCTGGCGTGTCCAAAGAACAAACCCCGCGACATCCGACAAAATCTGCCTGCGCTGTGGGCCTGTCAGTGTTACAATTGACTCACTATCATGAGTTCGGACCTTGATGGATTGCGGTCCCAGCGGCTCTGGTCGGCATTAACGTAGTAGGTCCTCTTGTTTGGAAGGATGCGTGATTCAAATGGTTTCATGTTTACTAAGCAGGTGTCCCGTTCGAAATACATTTTGCAGGAACCATGGCGAACCATTCTGCGAATGCTCCCATACAAATCCCTGCTACAGCACATGTGGTAAGATACGTCAGCTACCTTGGGTTTTGATTTTTTCAGACTCTTTCGACGATCTATTTTTATATTTGTCCTAGGCTTGCAGCATTGTGCGGGTGTGATTGATGAGGAGCCGAAAGAGACACTGAAGTGTCGGTGACTGCACCTAGTCCACAGGGCTCACACTTATACCCACTCTACGGACGACTCCCCGTTTCTCTGTTTCAGCACGTGGTGTGTTCGTGGGTGATGGTGCACTATACTATGACCCCTGGCTTGTGGTGGTGGGTCACATGGATAGAAATGTAGAGTGTCGGCGTTTGTGAACTGAACATTACTTACTCGGTGTGTGGGGTGTAGGTGGGGAATGCGTTCGTGAACCAGTATTACACCGTCCTTCATCAGTCACCACAAGTGGTTCATCGGTTTTACACCGACTCCAGCCGCTTGACTCGGGCCGAAGAAGGAGCTGATGGTGCCGTGGACACCGTTTTCACTCAAAAGGTGAGCAGTATTCTTAGGAATTAACGTACTCCTGCTGGTCACGCACTTCGTAAAGTAGCTCGATGAGGAAGGGTGTGATAAACAAGATCGTCGTAAATCTTGTGCGTCTAGAACACGAGGGGTTTCTGTTTTCCTGTTCGCACGAATAGGAATTACTACTGCTGATAATAGTTGAACGACGGCTCTCTTGCTGTCCGATTTGTGGTTCTTGGGGATAACGACGTGCCCACCGTGTATGGTGTCTTGCTCATGGTGGAACTGCGCTGTACACGACCATGGTGCTGGAGGGTTTGACAAAACTGTTGTCGTGTCGATGGTCGCCGGTCGCCGGAGGTCTGAACAACGTGAGGCATGGTTGTTGCAGGAAATACACCAGAAAGTGATGTCGTTGGACTACAGCCAACTGAAGGCAGAAATCAAGACCGTGGACTCTCAGGACTCGCTGAATGGTGGAGTGTTGGTTCTAGTGACGGGGTCGCTGTCCACGAGTTCCAGTGGGAAGAGGAATTTCGTGCAGAGCTTCTTCTTGGCTCCACAGGCGAAAGGGTACTTCGTGCTTAATGACGTCCTCCGTTATCTGGACGACGCTACTCCGCAGGAAAAGACTGGGCCAAGCGTTCCGAGCGTTAACGTAGAGGCAGCAGTCGTTCACCAACCCGTTCCCGAGCCAGGTGAGCAGCGGGCGTTTTCGGACGACAGTGGTGCATGTTATGGTAGTGGTAGCGATCGTGGAGTCGGCTAGCTAGGGTTTTGTTGCACGTAGTGACCCGTTGTTGTGCGGTTGGGGTTCTGAGCAGCTGCGGACCAACAGGCTTCGGCGCCGGAACCCGAGTTGGTGAGGGAGGTTTCACCCTCTTCTTCGGAGAGCGAGACGATGGTCCAGGAGGTTCGCGTGCACTCGGAGACTGCAGAAAGTGAAGGCGAGGGCGAGGACGGCTCAGCGCCAGTTCTAGACACGACTACACCGGTGATCGAGGAACCGGAATCGCCGATGGTCCAGGACGCCCCGTCTTCGGCAGTGAATGAGGCCGAGAGTGGTGGGGAGGCACCCAAGAAGCACTCGTACGCGTCTATTGTGAGTGGGATTCCATGAGCCCGACCTGGTTGTGACGGAGTGGTTGATGTGTGGAGGTGTATGGTGTGCATAGTGGATCGGTGATAAGTGAATGCGTGGGTGAGACTTGGCTCATGTTGCCTCGGGTTGGCTTGTGCAGCTGAGAGTTATCGGAACACCGCCTCCGAAGGCTGCGCCTCAGGCTCCGGCCGAACGTCCTGCAGCCAGTGCAACGGCATCTCCAGCTCCTGCGACAGCTCCTTCACAGGAAGTGCAGGAAGAGAGCGCACCTGTGGAAAACGAAGGTGTGTGGTGACAAAATTGTGGGGATGAACGTGAGAAGAGGGGGTAGTGTAGCATGGGATTGTTGCGCCAACGAGTGGAGAGGCGGCTAATTAGCATGTCGTAGAGGCGGAGTGGAGAGTAGGTTTGTTGGAGAAAATGTGTCCGGCATGATCTTGTGACGAGGCGATGTAAGGTGGATGAGGTGATGGCATGTGGTGAGGTATTTGTAGGACATGCTAGGCGGCGGGGTGGTGGAAGTGGACGAGAGTGGTAGTGAGTGTTCCTTGTTAGCGGGCAATAGAGGATGGTGAGAGGATGGGGCGGATGTGCATGGCCGGGCATGGGTTGGAGCAGTTGTCGGGGAGGCGTTATGGGTGCTGACTAATGCTTGGATGCAGCTGACGGGCGGTCAGTGTACGTGAAGAATCTGCCGATGAACACCACGGCACCAGAGCTAGAGGAGGTGCTGCGCAACTATGGGGCGGTGAAACCTGGCGGCGTGAACGTGAAGAATCAGAAGGTTGGTCTCATGAAGACGTGGTGAATGACGCGTGGTTGCCTGGTGCATGTGAAAGAGGGGATTTTGGAATGGAACGTGCAAGGGGTGGTTTCGGACACGAGGAATAGTTGGTGAGGCGAGTGGGATGCTGTTATTGAGGTGTATGGGTGGTACTGACGATGGTTTGGTTGGGTGTATGCGGCAGGGTGTATGCTACGCTTTTGTGGAGTTCGAGGAAGTTAGTGGAGCTCAGAGTGCGATCGAGGTGAGTTTGAGGAATGCATGCGGTGGTGAGGAGGCAGTTGGGGTGAGGAGGTTGGCGGTGTCGTGACGGGGAAGGGGTTAGAATGTGCACGCATGTATGGTTTGAGCACGTGCCGTCTGGTTGTGATGGGAAGGGTTCTGATTTGGGATGGTGGGTGTGTGCGCAGGCTTCTGGTGTGGAAATCCGTGAGCGTCCAGTGTACATCGAGGAGAAGAAGCCCATGGGACGAGGTACGTCGGACACATGTAGTGCAGCTGGGTGAAGGCGGATATCGTGGGTGTGGTTGTGTTGGTTGGGTGAGTGGTCAGGGAAGGGGTTCGAGATGAGGGGTAGCTAGTTGGATGTGGTGGGTAACAGCGTGGTCGCGTTGGTTGCAGCGCCGAGGCGTTCGGTCGACAACAGAGGCGAGCGGCCATATCGTAGCGACAGAGGCGAAGGGGGAAGAGGACGCGGGTCATACGGTGGGCGAAACTTCGGTCGTGGCATGGGGCAAGAGTCACGGGAGCGAGACGGAGGCAGCAGGGGCGGGCGCGGGTCCGGAGCTCCGCGAGGAGGGTACCCTAACTCGAACGGCAGTGGTGCGGCAGCATACGGCGGGGGAGAGCGTCGCGGCGAAGGTCAAAGAGCACCAAGACGCAACCCTGGTGCGGCGCAGGGTGGGCGTGGTAACGGTGCGCCTGCGGCCGCTCCGGCGTGAGCAGAGGTGGTGGTGGGATGGGCGAGGGTGCGGAAGGGCGAAGCGAAGTCGGGCAAATGCTTGGGTGTGAGGCAGCGGGGATGCATCTGAGTTGCCTAGTGGTGCGATGTTAGTAGTAGTGGAGGGTTACAGGATGTGGTAGTGCCGAGTAGCGTAGGTGCAGTGTCAGGGCTAAGAGAGTTGGTAGAGGGAGTCAGCGGAACTCGCTGCCAAAGGTGCGCAGTGGAATAGATGCTCACAAGCCAATTTGTGAAATGTTTTTGGCGGAAGGTAGAGTGGTGGGAGGGTCTGTGGGAGGAGGTTTATAGGGGTGGTGATGTTGGCAAGCACGCGACGGTTCGCAGCAAAGATTTTGACGAGCGTAGGTTAGTTGACAATTGCTGGGAGACTAGTCTAGTGTGGAGGGCGAGGAAGATGTACATTGGCGTCCTGGTGCAGTGCGTTTTGATATTTGGTGGCACGGATTACAGATGGTAAGAAGCGATTGTAAATTGAGTAGGTTGGCAAGCAATTTTGGAATAATGATGTGATGAGATGCCAGGCTGGTATTGTCGAGGAGTAATATGTGGTCAATTTTGTGGATGAGGTTACGTTTGAACTGGTGCCGAAATGGTCGTCACACGCGGTTATAATGGGGTGTCCAGTAAACGAGTTTTTTTGTGTGACTTACACGTTTTTCGTTGCTGAGTGAAGTTTTTGCACTGTCCAGTCTGCATCGTAATACTTGTGTGAAAGCATTGTTAAAATGAAGGAAACAGAGAAAGAAGGAAAAATACTTTTTGAAATGTACTGAATTTGTATGATTTACTTTAATTCACTCGTCTGGTTTCGTAGTAGCTGCACTCCTGTTTCATTGTTCTTAAACGCTAGCACACATGGAACAAGTGCTAAACAATTTCCCCCAAGTTTTCTGCAGAAGGCATAACTTACACTAATGCCATGCTTTAGAAACGAACAATAATGAATGTCCTCGATGAGAATCTAACATATACATACCCTCCAGCACGTTCATTATTTCACATTAATTCATTGTTAAAAAGGATCATCGCAGCTGTCGTGTGTGGGGTCCTTAAAACCACGTAATCGCGAAGCCTAGAATCGGAGCTGGACTGAACGTCGTCGAAGTGTGCTGTGCAGTTTTCAGTTGGCGCCGTAATACGCTCCTTTGAAGTCAAACTTCGCGAGAAACAGTGGATGAGCCATCATAACCCATCACAATGTATGCTCGGTTATAAATGGTGTCTTGGCATGAATTTCATGCTTCGGAGAGGTAATTGAAACCTTCCACGCCAGCCACCTCTTTTGTTTTGGATTTTAGCACGAAATAGCCCTAGTATTAATTTCAAAATAGTCGACAACCTACAAAGAATGAGCTTTACTTCCTTAGTTGGGGGCGAATTGAAGCATAATAAAATCGGGATAAAAATAATCCCACGACTAGAATCTTAGTACACCATCGCTTAGTCAATTATGATGCCAAAGTGAATTTTTTAGGTTACCTATCTCCTTTTTTCGTATTGTGATCACCGTTTTCAAATAAGGATTTTATGATTGAATGGACGAAACAGCCACTCCAAGATTTGGAATTGGAATCAGAGCTTTCCAACACCAGAACAATGAAGTCATCCTTTTTTAGGACACGGGAAGGTTTATGATATTTTCTCCTCCAATCGCATGAACTTTTTGCGTGGGATAGTTTCTATTTTAATCAGAGGTATCTGATCGTGAGAGGAAGAAGGAAGATAGAAAAGAACGAAAGAAACGACAACACATTCTTTATCTCCTTGAAACTCTGGAATCGCGTAATTGATCCCCTCACAGCTTGCAATTTAAGTCAAAGCCATAGTCTAAGCCACCGCACTAATGAATGACTGGGGTTGCAGATCGGTGAAGAGCGTTTGATACTTTCAAGTGTTCCCTTAAATCCGGCATTGATAAGCTCGAAGCTTCGGCATCAAGGCGATTGGCAACACAAACGAAAAGAGTTACAGACGTAATACCGTTTCGGCAGCCGATGCCTTCCACCCATTTCAACACACAAGGCGCTTGTGGGGCTGTGGAACTAGTCTAGGCCCACATTAAAGCCGCTGCCACAGGTTTGAGCAGTAAGGAACTTATTCTCGCATGCTCCTCAACTTGCATTCACACGCCTGTCGTTTCCCTCGTGGACTTGGCCAGGCTTTGTGTGTGAAAACCATGCCGGATTTTTTTGACTTCGATGCATGGTGTGGGTCAGGAGTTTTGGACACTTTCCGTGAATACGAACGAAATTCCACGTAAATATAAATTGGGTAAAAAGACAACCACAATTTTTTCAACTGAATCATGCAGAACATTTAATCGTGGGAAATCGTCTTAAACGAAGCAATCTGAGATTCTTCTATCGAAACTTTCCTGCACTACCTTCGTTAATAGCTTCTGGTTTCGTAGTTATTTAATAAATTGTCTGAGACATCGAGACCATGCCTCACAGTGTCTCTGTTTAGAAATCGGCATATTTCTATGCAACTGGGACTGGGCCTCTGAAAAGCTTTCCTTCAGTCTCTCCGACTGTTGGGTTGGAGAGAGAGAGAGTTCGCTACTGGGTCCACGCCAAGAGTGATCCCAAGGACCCAGGACAGCGGGATTCCTCATCCCTCTGCGCAATCCGACATCACAGAGTGGACTGAACGAATGAGGCATAGGGGACCGTGGAGTGCAGCTCGATCCAAGCTACTGGGCTGGCGATGCGCACCCTAATCCACCCGAAAAACAAACAGCCACCGAGATAAGCATGGATCACATCTCACGAGGAGTTTATGAGGGAGAGGGATTTGGGGGGGAGGCTAGCAGGGGCTGCTGTCTCCCTACACCACCGAGCGTCGTCGTCGCCTTCTCCTCGTGCTGCTTCTCCTCCTCCTCACGAGGTCGTTGGCTTTGTCTCTACTGGCATCTGAAGCATCTCACAGACAAAAAAGTTCCTCCTCCAACCCATGAACCTCGCGTTCTATTTCCTGCTCGAACCCCATCGTCACCCTCTTCTTCGTCGTCCTCCTCGTCCTCGTCGCCTTTCTGCTTGTGGCAGCGCGGTCCGACTGCGACACTGATTCCAGCCTCTACTTTGCAAATCCTATTAGTCAGTAAATTGGTGAGTTAGTTAGTGAACTAGTTAATCAGTTAGTGATTTAGTGAGTGAGTTAGTGAGTTTCTCGTGACGTTGATGGGCCTTGCGAAGCGGCTTCATGCCCAGAATCGGACAATGCGTTGTTTTTACTATTGCCGGCTTGAAATTAGGGGCGCTTTTACCTTTAGCCACGGAAGACATCCTGAGTAATTAATACTATTCTATCATTAAATCATTAATGGAAAGACAAAATATATATTTTTGGGTGCTAGATCATGAAGGATGCCTATCCGGAGTTGGAATTCTTGGTATGGAATCCAAGGTGGCCATTCAGAGTTTGCAATAATCCCTTTAATTTGTCAGCCAGTTAACTTTGAGTAAGATTGAAGTAGTCTCACAAATGAGGCGGAATTTGCTCTGTGGTACACAGTAATTGAAATGTTGTTCTGTGCTGAATATCGATTCGTTCGAAAGAACAAGATTAAAGAAATAACGTAAAATTAGACATTGATTGATTTAATACAAGACAAATAAAGAGGAATGTGCATGTGTGTGCGTGCGAATGTGTGCATGTATATATATATATATATATATATATTTGTGAATAATTTTGTACCGAGAGTGTTGAATATCACTCCAACAATGAAATGAAATGCTATTTCTGTATTTTATTATGAATAAAGTGTGGTGGTAAGAAAGTGACGGCATAATTGACTATGGACTTCAGATTTCAACCTAACAGATAATTATAGAGATGAGTCCAAATGTGAAACCTCCTCCGTCAAAGTTTTAATCTTTGGTCTGATATAGGAGTGTGCATGTGTATATATATATATATATATATATATGTATATATATCGAGAGAGAGAGAGAGCGAGATTTCGTTAAAATTCACTACATACTTTTGTAATTTCAACTTCAGTCGTCCTGATCAAAACAAAATATGAATGGTATTATTAACACTAACCAATATATAGTAACAAATTCACTTCAGAAGTTGTTGTATTATTAATTCTGCACATAATGTCATATATATATATATATATATATGTATATATATATATTTGCACAAATAGATGCTTGTATGTGTGTATATTTTCTTCTTCACAATTGTCCCCATCCATTTCACCAACATAATTCAAACTGCTCTTTATTATTGTTGACGCCGTACAGTTAACAAGGCATAATTTTTCGTTACACGCAAAACCAAAAAGTGGGGGAACACTATAGTTGATTCTTTGTTCCACCTCCTTTTACCAATAAAATTCCAATAAAAAAAAGTTAAAGTAAGTAATCGTATTTTATTTGTTTTTAACACCGCACGCAGAAAATGCACAACAAATTTCAGTAGAAAACGCAAAAAAGTTGGGATAAAAAGGAACCCACGTGTCACAAATGCCCATTGGTTTCCAACCAACCACGTGTAAATCCGCAACCTAAAGCTCCAGCTCGTTCAACACACCACCACGTGTAAACTACAACATCAAGCCCTGGAAACAAAACCAAACATCATCCGTCTTATAAAGGACAAAAGAGGCGGCCACTAGTCATCCACACCCATCCAACTAAACACGAGCCAGACAAACAGAACACTGATAAGTTGGATTCCATGCATCCACACCAAACGACAGAAGAAATGAATGAATTCATTGATGAATGAAGAGTATGTATCTATTGGCGGGTATGTGTCTATTTATCTTTCTGTAAGACATGGTTTTCTTCTTCTTCCTCTTCGTGGTACTGGCGTCAAACCACAATCATGTGAAGGGGAGGGGACGTCCTTGTCGAGGCATTGCTGCGGATGGATACGTGCCAGCCGAATTGACCTTCCATTATTTGGGATACGCATCTCCACCGCAACGGTCATCCATCCTCTCGACCAAACGCACAAACTCACACACACACACCCCAACATTCTAAAGGAGAAAGAAATAAAAATAATCTAAGAATGTAAAAAACCAAAACACTACAGTAGCTGACCAACATGTATGTAGAAGGTGTTGGGAGTGTAACCCTATAACCGGCAGGAAGTGGAATCTCATTCAACGGTTTGAACGCACATTTGAACGCCTTCAAGCTCCGGGAACGATAACCAGTACCGAAGTGGAAACGAGGTGGAAGTGTTGACGTGGGAATTGGCGGGGTGGGGGCGGGTACGGGGATTACGGACGGCAGATGCACGGCGCGGGGTGGATGGTTGGATGGAAGCACGGGTCGGGGGGAGGTGGAAGTGTGTGTTTGGTTGATGGAAGTTGGGGTGTGAGCGGGCAGGTCGATGGTGGTGGTGGTCCGGGTCAGCGGGAATGAAGGGGTTTGAAAGGTGAAAATTGAAGGGTAGGTTCGATTGTCAGCAGCTCTCGGAACTGCGTCCCCGCCCCCCACCTTCAGCTTCTTCCCACTCGCCAATCCTCGCTGTCCTTATTCCGTCTCTCACCTCCTTCTCGATCTTGTGACTTACCTCCCCATCCCTCACCCTCTCTGTCCATTCTTGCTCCATTCTGTCGAGCATCGTGCTCGCTTGACGCCTTGGGTACCTTAGTTTCGTGTTGCTTCGAAGGCCACGAAGCGGGAGCGGTGGGGGGAGACTACGGTGGATCCCTCTGAAAGAAACTGGATGCTTGCTTGTTAGTTTTTTCCCCGATTCAGCATCGTTCCCTGAATGTGGACCAGTTTCCACGGAGAGTTTCTGTCTAGTTCCTGTCTTTGTTGGTGTCACTGTGGAGGATTTGGGCGCAGTCAAATGCGGTGCACGTCGCTCGTCTGTTACTGTGATTCGGCTGGAACCTGAAGGATCGCTCATGATGCCCTGCTCGAGAGCGGTTTTCTGGAAAGGTTCAGTAAGAGTTGTGTAACAGGAATTTTTTTCGGGTTTAGCGGTCCGTCTCTTTGTGTCATGGGTCTTGTTTCGGCTTCGGGGTGATTAAATTGCCGCCTTAATCTACACTGCGTCTCTCTGGACGCTCCTACAGTCGCTGCTCGAAATTGTGTTTTGGAGACTCTCATCTGTTGTACCTGTCGACTTCATTTGGGCAACACGCTCTTCGCAGCATATTTTGCCCATTTCGAGTTGATGCGTTCCTCTGTGCATACTTTACCAATTCGTATCAAGAGGTAAAGTATTGTAGTGCACTGCGAATCGAGAGGTCTTCTTGGTGATGCAACTGACGTTGTTGCCTCACTGAATCTTGAAATCTGAGTTTCTGCTGTTTGAGCTGTCGCCGGGATGGCTCGCGATCCTATTCTGTTTTCTCCACGGACTGCCCGGACCGCGTCCAGGTTTCCGCCTGATGCTGTAGGTGCACGAACGGATAAAGACAAAGGAGTCAACGTCCAAGTCCTGGTTCGTTGCAGGTACAGGGTAAATTATAATTGTACTGTGATTGAAATTATGGTTTCCGGATTTTGCAATAAATTTAAAACTATTTGACTCTGTCTTTTTACAGGCCCTTAAGCGACGATGAGAAGAAAGCTAAATCTCCTCAAGTCATTTCTTGCAACGAACAGCGTCGAGAAGTTACGGCATTTCAATGCTCAGCCCACAAACAAATTGACCGAACATTTACTTTTGATAAGGTCCGTTGACAACCAGTAACTTTCACGACAATTCTGTTCTTGAAAGGATGTCTTATCAGTTGATACGCGAAGTACAAGTCTGCGTATTTGAGCTTTTAAACTGGTGGCAGTTGTTAGGATCTAGCACGGTCTCGGAAGTGTGGCACCAATGCCCATCGTATTGAATGTATGTTCTTTTCGCTAGTCAAATTCCGGTGATTAACGCGTCAATTGTGCTCCCAATTCTTCATTACTTTCACATATCTATTTAAAACCAGAATGCGACAGCAAGCCTGAATTTAGGGACGTATGACTCTAGTTTCATTTCGAACTGTACATACTATATCACGTCCCTTAGTCTTGTCTTCATGTCCCTGTGTTGCTCTTGTATTACCTTCCCCACTTTCTCGTATCTGGTGCTCCCTACTACAGCTAAAATGTGAATGTTTGTGTCATAATTAATTGATTGAGCACTTTCAGAGGTGTATGCCGTTAATTATATTTTCTTTGCCAATATTATTACCATTATTGTTGTTACTATTTCACATTTATAATAGCTCACTGCTATTCCACTCTCAGTGTAAGTATTGATTTTCTTTGACTAACGTCCGTTTTCTCGCATTCATTAATCCTTGTTGCATTACACTCAGGTATTTGGACCCCAGTGTAAGCAAATTGAATTGTATGATGAATCCATCGTTCCTATCGTCAACGAGGTTTTGGATGGCTACAACTGCACTATTTTTGCATATGGGCAGACCGGGACCGGAAAGACCTTCACTATGGAAGGGTCAGGAATGAAGTCGAAGGTAGTAAGCCTCACGTACCCCTGAACGTTTATATGTTGCTCAGTTTCATAAAGGCGTTGTCACTCAGCTAATTTACTGGTCGTTGAATGGTCGAAACATAGGAATCATCATTTACAATTTCTTTGCAGAACGGAGAACTTCCTCCCGATGCGGGTGTCATTCCTCGTGCTATCCAACAAATTTTCGAGACACTTGATAAAGACGAACAAGAGTACAGTGTGAAGGTCACCTATCTTGAGCTCTATAACGAAGAGCTTACTGATCTATTAGCACCTGAAGAGTATTCGAAAGTGGTTATCGATGAGAAAGTCAAGAAACATCTGCAACTGATGGAGGATGGAAAAGGTGGTGTTCTCGTCAGGGGTTTAGAGGAGGAAATCGTGACCAGTGCCAGTCACATTTACACTCTGCTTGATAGGGGCTCGGCCAGACGCCAAACTGCGGATACATTGTTGAACAAACAATCCAGGTGCGTGTATATGTTCACTACCCACTTAGGCAATACCTGTCGGCTTCAAATTTTAAGATTGTGTGTTCTGGTGTGAACATCTTCGAGGTTGGAAATTTGATGTAAACTTTCTCACCGGAAATTACAGTGCCTAAGCTAAGACACTGTCATGTACTTCTCGAGCGTTACTAACCCCGCAGCACGAACTCAATGGCCTAATCGGGTTTCGAATCATTTGCAGTCGATCTCATACCATCTTTTCCATTACCATACACGTCAAGGAAACCACCCCCGAGGGCGAGGAACTGATGAAGTGTGGGAAGTTGAATTTAGTGGATTTGGCCGGATCTGAAAACATCTCTCGGTCTGGCGCTAAAGATGTAAGCAAGAATTCTTTTGAACTTTTGAACTCAATCTCTTGAAAACCAATCTTTTTGAACAATCTCTAACTACCACATAACTTCCAGATGCGCGCGCGGGAAACTGGAGAAATCAATAAAAGTCTACTTACGCTTGGACGTGTGATAACAGCTCTGGTCGAGCACTTGGGTCACATCCCTTACAGGTAGAGCATTCTTAATTGGGAAAAACATTTATGCCTCTAGAATGAAGGATGAGCTTTCGTGATGGCTGTTCCTCACAATTCACTCTTCTTTAATGTCACAGAGATAGTAAGCTGACAAGATTGTTAAGGGATTCCTTGGGAGGAAAGACAAAAACGTGTATAATTGCCACCGTCTCGCCCTCAGTTCCTTGTCTCGAAGAGACACTGAGTACATTGGATTATGCATATCGTGCCAAAAACATCAAGAACAAGCCTGAGGTTGGTCTCTTTTGTCAACCATGTTTTCAATGTTTTCAAAGTTCGTAGGTGTGGAAGATTGTCTAATTTTTTGTATTAACTTTTTCAGGTGAACCAAAAAACGTTGAAAACCGCACACATTAGAGATCTTTACAGCGAGATAGAGAGGCTCAAATCAGGTCAAATGCTTTCCCTGAATCCATTCGCAAGATCATGTCATACAAATGCAGAAGTACTCCTCGAAATGCATGCTAAGTAGAGTTTATCTTTTCTGACGCACACCACCCTTCTGTTTCAGAGGTCTACTCTGCCCGTGAAAGAAATGGCATTTACATTCCGCGTGATCGTTACTTCGAAGAGGAAGCTGAGAAAAAGGTTTGTCTTTCCTCGTGCTTCTTTCCGGAAGACGTCAGGACTTCACTGCTAAGCTTCAGTATGCGAATGTATCACCTTTTCTACATCTCTCAAGCTTAGGGTTGGGTAAAATCCATGTTCTTGCAGGCCATGGTGGACAGGATAGAACGCATGGAAATTGATTTGGAGGTCAAAGATAAGGTATTATTGACCCTTGGAACTCTGTTGGTTTTCTGCGGTCGTACTACCAATCCAAGTAGTCTCATGAGCTTTATTATGGCTGATGCAGCAAATTGAAGATTTAGAGAAGTCGAGTGAAATTCAACAGCAGCAGTATGCCGATCTCCTCGCCAAGCTAAATCTCACACAGGTGAGATATTCCGTCATTCCGGCCTTCCATTACAGCAGGATAATTGCTCATTTCTGAGCTGTGTTTGACATTTCGTACATTGTCTACGCAGGAATCCCTCGATCGCACTCGAGACCATTTGAACGAAACAACAGAGAACTTGAAGCAAGCCAATATTTCAATAAGAGAGCATGATTTCGTAATTGCGAATCATAAAGAAGCAGGTCAGCACCTCCTTTAGATATAGAGTGGCAGCTGGTCTTCCAGACTCATTCGTTCTAATTTAGGAACACGCGTTAGAACCCCTGGTCCTAACTTAGGAAACCTTGGATTTTCTCTCCTAGCCCAAGCATTCGTGATTGCGTCAAGCGGAACCGGGCAGTACGCATCACTAATGCATTTGTTTCCTTACAGAAAAGGCACTTGTCAGCCAGGCAACTGAGTTGAGAAAGGAGCTGGAGGCAACAGTCCAGGATGTTGCAGGATTATTCGCAAAGATCGGTACAGTCTTATTTGTACTGAATTGGATTTGTGATCCACAGGGCAAACTTTGTTCACATGTCCTTGAATTAGATAGCTGTTTTGTGTTGGGAAATGATGTATCACTAATTTTTGTGTTTTTTTCATGTCGAGCAGAGAGAAAAGAGAATATGGAGATCAAAAACTTAAAATTGGTAGACGCTTTTCAAACTGGTCTGAAAGAACAAATGGAGCAACTCCGTGCTCTAGTGGTATCAGGAGTGGGTACTCAACAGCAGCAATTCCGGACTTTAGAAGAGCAACTCCAAGCTTTCCTGAACTTCAAAGAGAAGGTACTCTCTCCAGAACCACATCATCCTCTCACTTCTCAAATATGATGTATCAAGCCCGCTTTATGGTCGTAATCGCGATTATTGATTCACTTTTAACTGCAGTCTGTGGAGGAGCTTAAGAGGAAACTCCAGGGATTGAAGGACCTGTATATAACCCAGTTGCATTCAGTCCACGTGACTGTGCATGCACATGAGACTGTATCGACCTCCACATTCAAGACCCTCGATTCCACCGTGACGGCATATCCAGCAGCCCTTGAACAGGTATGTTAATCGTAAAGTTGATACTGGAGGTGACTGCGAGAGGAATCAGTGATAATTGTGAACCGTGTGTAGTTCTAGCATCCTACTGATTGACCATTCCTCTTCGTGATCTCAACAGCTTTTGGTAAGCGCCATAGCAGATGCACAGAGTGTGCTTAATGAATTACAAGAGAATATCGCTACTCAAGGTCAAGAAGTAGCTAGTTTTGCCCAACAACAACGTGAAGTAAGTATCCCGCAGTCCTTGGTTCTACTCTCTTTGCTCGTGGCACTTCCTTTTTAAAAAGAAGTCAATTTATTTTATTGTTTTACTTATCATTTATTTATATCGCGATTTTCTGAAATCTATTTCCTGTCTCAGGCAGCGCGAAGGAGCCTGGAAGCAGCACGCGATATCACTCAGGTAGTGACAACCTCCTTGTCAACCATGGAGACCGACGCTGCTAACTTCCGAGAGCATGTGAACTCGACTAGCTCCGTGCACGACCACGAACTCATCCAGCTTGCAGATGCGTACGAGGTTTGTTCGTTCCTGATATGTATTATTGCTGGTTAGTTTGAAGTGGAATTGCTATCCAACGCTTTCAATCTATATATCTTCAACAGCTGACACTTGTGAAATGCATCCATTGCTTTAGAGATTTGAGGATCACTTCTGCAAACTGCGTTGGGTTTATTTAAAAGGTTGCATCCACTTACGTTGACGTAATACTCGCTTGTGTTCAGGAACATGCCCGGAAAGATCATGCCCAGCTCCTTGAAAAGATCACAGCAATGTTGGCCAGTTCGCTGTCAACTCGGACCAATCTTGTAAGTAACGACTTTTGCGTTTCATTTGATACGCTGGAAAGGGTGCTGGGGCTATATGGCCATTTGAACCAAGCCAGTCTGCACGCAAGCGCGCTTGGGGTATATATACATTGGTCACCTGTGTCTTTTCTATGACTACATTTTCTAATTGTTGATATAACGGTTTTACAGATTCAAACGTCTGTCAAGAAGCTTAGGGACAAGGCAAATCAAGACGCGACTGTGGTGCAACAAGGGCTTGAAAAGATTCAGCAAGAAGCTGTTTCTGCAAACGGACACCTCGCTACCTACATCGCCACTGCAGACTCATCTTCAATTGAAGATGCAGCTTTGTTAAACACCAAGGTTTCTCGGATGGAGGAGACTCTCCAGTCGTGGTAATTAACTTCTCCATGTCTTGTGATGCGGGTGTAGAGGTTTTCTTATTCTGAAAATTTATTTTCTCCAATTCAGATGTCTCTTGGTCTGACTTTGTATTTCGTTACAGTACCGACCATACTTCAACTTCTGGTCGGAAATGGGAATCCACCCACAAGGAAATCATGGAGCTACAGAATTCTCACACTGCGGCCGTCAACTCTATTATTGGGTCAGCACCTTCTACACTCCTGTACTTATGGGGTGGAGGTTTCAGTTCCTTCAACGTGTTCTTGAATATGGATAATTAATTTTCTTACGAACTTGAGTTCCTTTTCACTTTTTAGGGAGGGCTTACAAGCGAACGCGAATCTTTTGGTCAACATTCAAGGACAGGAGGATGCTGCGCTGATGGAGATCGAGACTGAGAACAATTACACAGTTACTTTTGTAAACGGTATTCCCGCATGCCATGAATTTGAGTTATCTTCTCTGAGGATTATGTTAAATAGTTATCTCATTCCCAAGCTAATCAGAAGGATAGCAGCATTCCACCAAATTTGATACTTGGACATAGAACCGTTTTAATTAGAATTAATTAGAGATCTAGTGACTAATTGTACAGTTTCCTTCTGATTATTCTCAGAAACCTGTGCTGGAGAGGCTGAAGCAGCTGCAAGAATGCAGTCAACGATGGCATCCCAAGTTGCAGCAGCTGCAGAACTAGAGAGCGGCCATAGCTCAAGTGTGTCTGCCGTCCAAAAGCACGCCGATCACGTTCTGAAAGAGGAGTACTTGGTATGCTACTGCTTTGGCTTTGTTGCCTCTTTTTCTCCATTTAGTTCGACCTGGTACTGCTGTTCACTTGGTTCGGGGAGTCTCTATTACATTATAGTTCACTTTGCTCAGATTTGGTAAATGGAACTCTCTGTGATGCAGGAGGAGCAACCTACATGTTCAACTCCCAGGAGAAGACCTATTGAAGTGCCAACGCAGTCTTCAATTGACGCTTTGTGCACTCCATCCCTTCTAAGTCTGCTTGATGAGTTCCGAACGAAGAGTGTTATCGGCGGTTCCGATGGACTTAGTAAAACATTCCTATCAGTGGAAGCATCCTTCCGTGAATCTCGAGCGCCCCTCTCCACCATTAACTAAGCCACTCTGGCAGACCCTGTGGGAACCACAACACGGAACTTTTCAATCAAGCCAGTTCAATGTAGTTCACCTCGCAGAATGATTACTGCTCTAATTCTCTTCTTGCAATTTCGGTTATCGACATCTGATAAATCCGCCGTTGAATGGATCCTTATTAGGATGTTAAGTGATTCTGAAGCACGGCAGCTGGTTGCAACCTCTGCAACATCGCAAGGAGTGGTGTTGCTGCTTTCAGCTCAATCCTTGAGGAATGGTGTCATCTTGATGCCAGAGGTTGGTAAACATTCTGTACTTGTACCCTACGAGATCCAGTTTTGATGATCATCACTTACAGCCCTTTCCGGTAGTGTCTTCTACATACTCATGTACTTTGTAGGGGCATTGAAGTGTCCCTTGTTTCTAATATTTTATTCACTGGAACTAGTTCAATCCAACAATCTGCGGTAGCCTGATTTTGCTTGCACACATGGTCGTCCAAATCCGAAGTAACGTATTGTAACTAAATGTGTTATGCATTGTGAGTACACGATATGTTTCCTTTGCTAAAAACCCAGCCCCATTTTAAATCGATCTATTCAAGTAACTGCGTTGTTCTTGTAAATCGTCAGTCTAACTTTATCTGTCATGTTTAATGAACCACTTTTGTCCACTCTAGATCGTGAAGTTGCCAATCCTATGTCACATATGAGACAACCACCATGATTTGAGGCATTTGTGCATGTCTAATTACCATAAGAGCAGTCCTGTAAGGAAACTGAAGAGTGCTTATAGTGGTTGCTTGCACTTATGAGATTTCATCCTGTATGAAATGGATGACACTTAGAGAATATGGAAAGGTTCACGAACTTGACCATTTCTAAAAGGTGTTGAAAAATTCACAATGGAATGAATGAACGATACTACCAAATTGAAAATGGAAAAGACAATTCTTTTTACATCAATTGTCACCTACGAAATACTAAATTGTGCCTGAATTCTACCATTCTTTGCAAGAAAAATTGAGATAAAAAATAAACATGATAACAATTAATTATAATCCACATGTAAGTTATAATAAAATAACTTCCTATTGTGTAAATGCAAATGTAGTAAACAAAGTAACAACAATAGAGACCAAAGCAAAGACAAATTATATTGTCTTATTACTAAGTATGCAATTGAAAACTTTATAAAGAGAGTTCCAATTCTATGCATTTGTAACTTCTAAATAACTAAAAGATTGCACATCTAATTTTAATTTAATAGCCAACAAACAATTCAACACAACTTTAGGTTGGTACAAACAAAACTTTAGTTTGAAGTTAAAGAACACTTAATTTAAAGCTCTGCAAGGATTAAAAAAATATATCAAATTACATATAATAATATTATCTTTTACTTTTTTACATGTTGGAGTCATATTAAAGCCTATGTAATTACATGAACTTGTAAGAACCGACACACATATGTTGCACATTATACAAAAAATTCAAACAATCTTAAATATATCCTTTATTTTTTATAATGTTGAGATGGATAGGTAGACTTATTTCTTATAATAGAAATCTTATATTATATTATTCTGAAATACTTCAATAAGTTCATCAAAGTAATGTACTATTATACCATAAAAAATAACTTAAATATTTCATCTTCTTAGAATATTGGTTCAAGGTTTGATTAATTGAAACAAGATATTGCAATTCTAAAGTGGAAACTTCTTTAAATGGCTTTTAAAATGTTAAATCAAAACTAACTATACAAGATCCACAAGGTATTAATTAGGTCACAAATCACACAATAGAAACAACAATGGAAGAAACAAAGTTGCTTCTATTTGTAGGAACCTTGTTTTATATAAAAAATAAAAAAATGATATAGTGATATAGTAGAAAATTTATTAATAATATAATATAAATATAATAGATGTCAAAGATATGAATAACAACAAATTCACTCAAAAAAGAAAAAATAGATGACTAAAAGATAGATATAGAATTGAAACTAGAATGACTTTTGCCAAATGTAAAAAGCCTAGGAAGTCTTGAATTAAGATGGAATAGAAAAAAGGCTTTGACAAGAATGAAGAAGGCCTTGTTCTTGCCTCTGTATATACTATCAACTAAAAAACTACATAGCAATGTCTTATAGGTTATGTGAGAAGAATTTAGTGCATCTAATTAGATGTCTTCAAATTCTCATACAATAATAAATACAAATTAATGAATCTAAATTTATTACTATACATTGTAGTATAATTTAAGTTATTAAGATAATAACTAATTAAAATTCATACATCTATGTAATTAACATTCATCCAATTTATATAATGGATATCATCCCAATTTTTCATCCAAATAATATATTATATCTATTTTTTATTTTATTTTTATTTTTTTAAAATTAAAGTATTACTTCCATCTAAAAACTTCATTATTTAATTTAACTATTCTTCAAAATTAACAACTATATACTTCATAAACTTCCATCTAAGATTCATTGATAGGAATTGAATAATGAAATGAGAATTTTATCTAAATAAGAAGCAAAGGAGTTTGGTACTTCTAAATTTATTGATATATCTATCCCCAAAAATAAACATACCACAATTGATTGTAAGCTACAAATTAACCAAACAAGTCTTGTTAGAAATAAGACCTTACAATACATCAAAGTTTTAAATTTTTATTTTAGGTTTAATTATATGCTTGAAATATTATCTTTTAAAATTATTGCTCTAATTTAGCAAGGCAACATACCTTCTTATACAAAATTGAGTTCCAGGGCTTTATGTTTTTGATTTTTCTTCAATAAACTTAAGCATATTTTAATCTTTGCTTTAAATTATATTTTCTTCTAATAACCAAGCTTTTGGATTGTCTTGATTCTTGTGATCTTGTTCTCTAAAGTTGTGCCTTCTTTTGGCTACTTGAATTTTAAAGCAACAAATTTTCTACAATAAAAATCATAATCCTACAATGTCTTGGCTTCAATGTGATTAGTTCTTAGCTTTTTAGAATTCAAACTAAAATAGCTTTCTAATCTAATAAATCTTATTTCTTTTCAGCTTGTGAGCAATAAAACATAGCTTTTCAAAATTTAGCTCTAAAATAATAAAAGAAATATACTGCCTTTTATTAAACTAGAGAATTCTTTCTTGTCTAAAATTTGTTTTTAATTTGTTTTGTTTTGTTTTTTTATTTTTTATGTATGAAGAAACACAAAAGAAAATAATTTTTACCTATATCTTTTAGAATTGATTCATAAACTTAAAAGATAAATCTGACAAAAAAACTAAATCTACTCTCAAAACCTATTAAAAAATTAATGTGAATTTGTCCATCAAGAAGAGGTCTTGACCAAATGTGTCCATTAAACCTCTTATATTCTTGTCTTAAGGCCTAAAGATGGTGGCCACATATTCACTCTTGAATTCCAAAGAGCCCAAATTAAGATTTGCAGCTCTTATCAATCCAATGGTGAAAATAAAAGATTAAGGCTGATATCTATTAAATGAGCTCTAAAAATACTTTTAAGGCCAAACTAACTTCACTATTGTGTTTAAAACACATTCTCAAGTAAGGATTAATTACTCACATGTCTTAATCCATGAGAGCTTGTATTACTTATGAAGATTAGAAGTATAGCAAGTAAGATTGAATATAATTTATACCTAACTTATTACTAATTTATTTCTAGCTTATTTATGACATCTTTATTGATTTAATTATGATTGAATAATTATATAATTAAAAATAATAAAATATTAACAATCAACTAGTGGTCTATTTATTATGTTCATAGACTATATAATATGTGTCTAACTTTCAAAACACATGTTTGATTTGTAAAGAAAGTTTCCAATATATGTGCCTCATGACCAACTTATAATACAAATGGCTAAATATGTTAGATGTTGGCAACTTCTTAGCCAAATTCTTAAACCACTAATTAGTTAAAAATATAAATAAAGTCTTTAGAGCTTCTAAAACATTCTTTGATAAGATATCAAGATTTTAACCTATTTCTACTTACTTTTGCATAGTTCTACTTATCTAAGTAGATATACTAGTGAATATGGATATTTATTATATTCTACCATTTTTTAGGCAATAATTTGTATCATTGCTTTATAATTTGATAAAGTCGAAGATTTGTCAAATGGTGTTAGCAACAAGTTTAAATCTTTGTTTTGCAAAATGGTAGTTGAAATTTCTCTTTAATCATTAGAAATATATAATATAAAAAAAAGACTATATAATTACTTGATTATCATTAAGTCTTTTATAGCTATATTCAAACAATATATTTTGCATTCCATCTCATGTAGTATCTACTTCTAACAATATCACTAAGTATTAAAAGTCTCTTTGAAGATTGTGGTATCAAAAATATTGTATCTCACCATTTATTTTAAAAAAAACATCTCCTTTTTAAGACTATTCATTATAATTTTAATGTCATTTAGATCAAACAATTAAAGTATTTTATCTAATAATTTTTCAAATAAAAACTATAAAGATGATTTGTTGGTTGATGATTCTTTATATTTGCAAATAAGTTCTATAAGTTGATTCTTGAAATTATTTCTCCTTGATTTAAACTATCTTATTGTCAAAGATTAATGCTTAATTTTTAATGGATGTTGTTAAAAAATAGAAACAAGATTTTACAAATTTATTAGATTTTTACATGGCTCTCATGTGTATTTACTATTATGATATCCACACCAATATATAAGATATTCTATTTTTATTTTAATTTTTTTATGTTTCCTTGGATTTAAAACTTCTTCTACTTCAAATTTTTAGTTATTATCTATTTTAATATATGGTCACAGTGATTTCTTTCTGCTTATTATATTAATTGTTATATAAGATTCAATAAAAAATATGTAGAATATATAATAGATATTTATTGATTTTAAGAATTAAAAATGATATGTAAATTAATTAATTAATTTTTTTAATAAGAGATAAATTTATTATTTAATAATCTAACTTATGACAAAGACAATTAGTCTAAGTATTATAACAATGTAATCATACATTATTACCAACTTATAATTTTCTTTTCTTTTCTTTTCTAAGAATACCCACATTAGTTATTTTTCATTTATAAATCTCCTTTAATTATGACTTTATTGTTATATAAAGCACTTTCACTTTGCTTGCTAAATCCTATGCTACTAGATTTTTAACTTTTCATAAATAAAATATATTAAATTATAGATAGTGTTCAAAATTAGTAAAATAAAAAGTTTTTTAAATAGAAGAATGATTTATATTATTATATAAAAACTTAATTCATAACAAAAAAATTATCCAATTAACATAGTGGTAGTTGATTGTATATTTTAAATATTAATTTAATATTTTTTTTACACATTTTATTTGTCCATTAGTTTGAAAATAAAATAATAAAGATAACTTAATATCAACTCATAATATATTAAAGAATGTTATCTTAAAGCATGATATAATTTAAAATCCATAATTAGATATGATATCACTTAAAAATCTATAATATTAATAAAAACTATCAAAGTAGAGTTTATTGTTATTTCTTCACCAATAATTGGTTTTGAACATAGTCCAAAATATACCATTTTAATACAAAAATCCACTATTATAAAGATAGAGTCATAAGAATTTGAAATTGAAAGATTTGTGATGAAATCCATTGAAACAAATAACTATGGCTATTTTGAAATAGATTGAAATTGAAATAATCTATAAAATTAATAATATGGAGTCTTTGCTCTAAAAAAAATTTCTTGTTATTGAACAAATGTATTTACTTCTTTCTATATTTGAGGTCAATAAATATTTTAAAATAAGATCCAATATTTGATTATATTAAAAATGGCATGTAGCTAAAAAGTCATATTGTTCTTGTAAGACACAAAATTTATGCTTTATCTTTAACAATATATACATATTTCTTATAATTAAAGATGTCTTTGAACTCAAATTTATTAGAATTATTATAAAGATTACTTTTAATTTTAATTATAAGAAGATTTATAAATATACTTGAATAAATTTTATTGAAAAAATAGTGTCACGTAGAATTATTAACTTGATGGCTTAAAGATACAATTACTTTAATTTCAAAAGAATAGTGTATTATTAATGATATGTTAAATTTCTTTTTTTTTGATACAAGATAAAAATGTCAAGACAAGGCATATGACAAGCCTTGTATTTTTCCACAAAGTTATGTAATATTAAATAAAAATTGCAGCAAAGATATCTTTTAATGTATTAGGTGATGCTTTAAAAAAATAAAAATAGACATAAAAGACTCAAGATCCTTGTGATTAATTATCACGAACATATATTTACTGTAATTCTTATCTAGATGATATGAATAGGTAGAAGTGAGTAAAAGTAGATTAATTTCATAATATCTTCTAGAGAAGCTTTCTAAAAGCTTCATAGATGGTGCTTGACTTTACATATATTTATACTTAATTGGTATGTTAGAAACTTGGTCAATAAGTTAACCATGCGCCATACATGTTGGTAGCTTGTGAAACAAGCTAACTATGTGGTGTCCACATAGAATACTTGTCTTGCAAGTTAAGATACGTGTTGTGTAAAGTCAACACATTTTTGGAGGTCCTATAGAATGTCGCCACGTAGCTCTTAGGTAGATAGTATATATAGAGGCAAAAGTAAAGCCCTCTTCACTCTTGTCAACTCCTTTTTTGCTTCTAGTCTAGTTTCAAGGATCTCTAATTTTCTTGTCTTTTGGCAATAGCCATTTCAGTTTCTTTTTTAATATGTATATTTAGTTATTTCTATTTTGTCATCTTTCTTTTGAAAAAAGTCTCACTTGTTTATTTGTTTATATCAAGTTCTTGTCCTTGATAGATGGACAAGAGTACACTTACAATATCAAAGCTTTCTCTAATCTTAATTAAGAGTAGATTACCCCTTTCTCTTAATAAGACATAAGCGTATTAGAAGTTGTGGATTACTTTCTTCTAAATAGATATTGTTCTTAGTATTTTTTTTGTTCTAAAGTCCTCTCTTTTATTTGTCTTAAGCATTATTAAACATCTTCTCTTTTCTAAGTGTTATCATTATAGAATTTGATCAAATAAAGAATGCAATGGCATAAATGTAAGAGCAATTAAGGAAGTTAATGCTTCCAATGTATCAACTTAGCTTACTACCACAAGCATCAACAAGAATGGCAAGAAGTGAGGATATATAAATGTTTAAAGCTACTTCAACATCTGTGCCAAATCATGTCCCTCCGCCAACAGTGGAACATCCTTCAAATATTAGAGAACCAAGAGTTGCCCTGCCCGTGAAGTTTGATGGTACAAGATCCAAATTTTGAGGATTTATCAATCAAGTACAACTTCTGATTGAACTTCAATCTCAAAACTATCGAACTCCAAGATCACAAGTAAGATTCATTAGCACATTTCTTTCAAGTTCAGTACTATCGTGGTTTTCATCTTTTTTTGAATGACGAGATATAATATTCGATAATTTGGAGGCATTTTTGATAGAATTTTGGTCCATGTATAGAGAACATGATGCAACTCGTATTACAACCAACAAGATCCATATTTTGCGACAAGGAAATCGATTTATAAGGTTAGATGCTTCATAATTTTGATAACTTGTAACTGATATCAAGTGGAATGATGCTGCACTTATTAGCCAATTTTCCTATGGATTATAATATAAGTTTAAAAAATTAATGCTCAACTTACCTGATCCTCAAACATTGAGTAAAGCAATTGACTTTGAGTGAAGTGTGACAATCGTCTTTTTGAATTTTGATCTGAGAACCATACAAGTGGACCTCAAGATTACTATAATTCAATGGCAACACCAACACCTCTTCAACACATACATTCGAAAGTAGAGGATATACAAATTGATGCCATACATTTCAAACTTCTTACTGAGCAAAAAAAGACTCGTTGTTGTTAGGAAGGATTATACTTATATTGTAGAGAATCTAAGCACACTGCTCAACATTACTCAAAGAAGTGACGCAACCATAAAATAAGGACTACGGCTATCAAAGAAGATAGTATGTTGAAAAATGAGTTTGTCCAACTATAATAGGGATTGTCTGGCTGGAATCTTGTACAATACATAGTGAAGGTCCTATTCTCTCTCTAGAACCTTCTCCTTGTTTTACGATAAATATTATTTTAGGACCTAAACATCACAAAGTCTTTGCCTTGTTAGATTCAGGAGCCTCAGCATATTTCTTAGATGAAGAATTTGCTAAAAGACATAGCATATTTTTAGTGAAGAAAACTAAACCTATTCATATAGAAGTCATAGATGGTTGTCCGTTATCTTCAAGAGATGTTACTCATGAAACCCTTCCTATAGAAATAGCAACTACTGGTCATAGTAGCTTTGTAATATTTAATATCATTAGATCTCCCTATAATCCAGTCATTTTAGGTTTATCATGGCTACAAAAATATAATCCTAAAATAGATTAGACTTCTTGTAGTCTTGACTTTTCTGAAAGTATAACTAAGAATATACTTAATCAAGTAAAAAGTCATAAGTCTAGTACAATTAAACTTGTATTTGTAGGTGCAAGAGCTTTCTTGTATGCTACAAAAGAAAGATCACCTTGTGTCATTTATGCCACATCTTTTTTTTATTAGTGAAAAGACTTTAAGTGGTATTCCAAGCCAAAATCAAGATTTTTAAGATGTATTCAAAAAGAAGAATGTGAATACTCTTCCTGAATATTATTCCTATGACTACTCAATTGACCTTCAAGAAAGAGCACAACCGCCATTTGGACTAATCTACAATTTATCACAAAATAAGTTGGCTGAACTCAAAGAATATATTAAAGAAAATTTGGCCAAGAACTTCATATGTCATTCCATATCTCCAACAGGAGCTCCAATTTTATTTGTGAAGAAAAAAGAGAAATCATTGCGGATGTGTGTCGATTATCGAGGACTCAATAAAATCACCATCAAGAATAGATACCTAATACCTTTGATATCTGGACTTCTTGATCAGTTGAATTAAGCTAAGATCTATACAAAAATTGATCTACGAGGAGCATACAATCTAATACGTATCAAAGAAAGAGATGAATGGAAGACTACATTTCGAACAAGGTATGGATATTTCAAATACAACGTCATGCATTTTGGACTTACAAATGCACCAACAACATTCCAACATTTGATGAATGATGTCTTTTGAGAGTTTTTAAATGATTTTATTGTATGTTATTTTGATGACATCTTAATCTATTCTAAAAACATAGAAGAATATTAATTTCACAAGTAAAATTAATATAGGTAATTAATACAAGTAAAAGTAGATTAATTTTATAATATTTTTTAAAGAAGCTTCTTAGAAGCTTTATAGACGTTGCTTTGACTTTACATGTGTTTATACTTAATTGATATGTTAGAAACTTGGTCAACAAGTTAACCACATCCCACACATGTTGATAGCTTGCGAAACAAGCTAAATATGTGGTGCCTACATAAAATACTTGCCTTACAAGTTAAGATACATGTTGTGCAAAGTCAACACATTTTTGGAGGTCCTATAGAACATCATCACGTAGCTCCTAGATAGATAGTATATATAGAGGCAAGAGTGAAGCCTACTTCACTCTTATCAACTCTTTTCTTGCTTCTAGTCTACTTTCAAGGGTCTCTAGTTTTCTTGTCTTTTGGCAATAGCCATTCTAGTTTCTTTCTTAATATACATATTTAGTTATTTCTATTTTTCATCTTTCTTTTGAGAAAAGTCTCACTTGTTTATTTGTTTTTATGAAGTTCTTATCTTTGACATTAATACAAATTAGGATGGAATGAGTAGTACCTTTTAAGTAATAACGCCATTCTTAGAATAAATCTATAATAGAAAGAATATTTTTATTATAGATCCTATAATGTATTTCTACTAATAAGAATTTTTTGAACAAAAAGCAATAGGATAGAGCCTATTTTTTTCATGTATTTGTAATAAAAATTGTATTCATTGTAAAATTTGATGCACTTTTTTCATAAAAAATGGCTTTGAAATATTTAGAAAATAATATAAAAGTATTAAAGATAAGCTATTTTTATACCTTCAAATATTATTTTTACATATTAATTCCATTTAAAGTTTTTTTAGAAGTTCATTAGGTAAATAGAGCAACAACTTTAAAGTGAGTTTTGATAGATATTTAATTATATTTTTGAAATTCTAAAAATTATTATACATTACATATAATTTTTAAAAATTTAATAATCTATAAAATTTTAAAATTTTTAGAATATATTTTAAAATAATTATTTAAAATAATTTACTTCAATAATACTTTTTTAGTTGTCTAAAAGATATATTTTTCAAACTTGGTGCATAATCCGTATCTTTTATTTTTTATAATATTAGAAAAATATTATTTATATTTTATTTATTTTTAGAATATATAAAAATATTTTTTAAATAACACATAATAAAAGTATTTAGATATTTATAAAATATATTATTCATCAAATGCTAGAATGAAATTTTTTTATATGTATGAAATTATAGACTTCTTTTATATTTGTTTTAGTATAATTCTTGGATTTATTTAGTTGATTAAAGAATTTTAATATTAAATGATAAAGATAAAAAAATAAATAATTAATTTATTAAATCTATAATATTTTTTACATATTTGCAAAGATCTATCTATTTTCTTCATAAAAATTATTACCACAACTTATGGAGATATTGAATGTTAAATAAAATTCTATGCAAGATTTTTATTAATATTTTCTTTCAAAGTAACAATCATATTTTGTAACAAGTTGTAAAATAATCCAAATGGTAGTTGATTTTTTTCTGAAAGATCTATGTATAATTATAAGGTTTTTTCTTTTTACAATTAATTAATATATATTTTTTCTAATATAACTTTATATTTTTTATATCACTTTAAGATTTTATTATAGCTATCATTTGAATGAAGAGTTAGTGATATAAAAATGAAAATTGTGTTTTCATCTTCTACAACTTGCATAAATACCTTGGCCCTTAATAATAAAAGTTAAGATGGTTTGTTGTTATTAAAATTAGATCTTGATGTATATTATTTTAATTTCAATTAATATTATGTAATAAAAACCATGAAAAGAAAAATACTATTAGATTTAAATGATATTGAATAATATTAAAGATTATATTAGATACATGATCAATGCAACTTTCAATAGTTTGATTTTTTCTATGATATTTCTAAATGCAAGTAGTAATCCATTAATGATTTTTACTAGGACTAATTGAATTTTCTTTGAAAGTATTAATTCTTATTATAATATAAATTTTTCATTTATAAATCATATAGAAGCTCTAGTATCTAAAAATGCTTGAGGTAAGAGTTTATAATTTGAAGTTATAATTACTATACAAAGTTCAAAACATGGTGTAAGATTTCATAAAAGTATAAATTTTTTATTGATGGTTTAGAATTGTCAATTACAATATCTTTATTATAATTAGATGTTTTTTTTTCTAAATTTTCTATGCTTGAATTTACATCACTTACTTTGAATCTTATAAATTTGATGCAATGGTCTTATGTCTTATGACTTACTTTTTAATAATATTAAAACAAGTAATGACAAAAATATTTGTCTTCTTCTTTTGATATCAATCACTTGTATTAAGGTATATTAATTTGCATTGATTATTTTGTTATGACTTAATTTGTTCCTCTCTATCTAAATAATTATTTTTTGTGCCATTTGAAAAATTGATTGTTTCATTTAATGACTTGAATAATAATTTTTTTTTATGATTATATTTTTTGTATTATTAAAAATAAAAAATTAATATTATATTTTAATCTATTTTCAAATCAAATAATAAGATCTTCATTATTTCTATTTATATTGCAAGCAAGGTCTTAGAATATAGCAACATAGATAATAGTTTATTAAGTTCTTAATTGCAAATATAAAAATTTTTTTTTGCCATCTTTAGTTGATTTTTTTTTCTAAGTGCCATTGTAAATAATTTTAAGAATATCTTTAGATTATATAAGATTTGTAAATATTTATCAGTCAAAATGCAAATCAAAAGTTAATACTTCCAAATAATATTGTGCTAGTAAATCCAACTTGAAGAAATTTTGTCAAGATAACAAGAACAATATACCTTATATGGAGCTTAACTTATTGTAGAAATCATCAAAATTTTGATCTTGTTTCATCAAACTTCTTCAGCATACTAATTTTTGCTTCTTTCATACTTGTAGTAGCAAGTATTTTTTAAATTTACTTATAAGATTGGTTACTTGATTTTCTCAATTACACAACTTTTTGGCATAGATATTAGATGTCATTGTTGATTTCTTTTGTAGATGTAGAAATAATACTTTTATAAATGTTATTAATAATATTAAAAAAATTAACCTCAAAATGATCACAAGGTCATGAAGAAATAAAATAATAGCAAATTTAATCTTAGTTTTATTAAGTGTAGCATTTATAATTTATTTTTCTTCAACCAATATAGTAGAAGACTTTGAAAAATCTAAAAATCAAATAAGAACATGGTAATTTGTAACCTCTAATATCAAATAAAAAAATTTATATAAAAATTAATCTACTTTTTTTTTAAAAATAATCAATATCTAAAAAACTATAATTATTAATTAAAAGATGGCTAATTTCTAATTTCTAAAATAAAGAAATAAAATATTATAATTATTTATAAAATAAAATAAGAATAAATAATTAAGAATCTTATTAAAATCTTTTCAAGAGAGAATGCTTATTTTGTTTAAGATGCAAAAATATGTGGTATTATTATCTTGATTTTTTTGCCATCATGGACTAAAACATCTCTAAATCTTAACACCTTTTAGCAAATCTTTTCAAATATTTTCTTCTTTCTATCATATCTTTATTAAATGTGTTATGAAAAAACTTCTTGTTTATTGCTTTTTTAGCCTATAATAAATGGTTTATTGGAACATACAAAAACTTATATAAATTATAGAGTTGATCAATTGTATTATAGCTATAGCACTTCAATGAGTTCAAATTTATAGTCCATCCTAACACAAAATACTTGATTGACTTTGTAATATTTAACAATATTTTTTGTAATTATATAATGCCTAAGTTTGCATCAACTTTGTTTAACAATTACTCTGTATCATTAGCCAAACATCTTACAAGTATGTATATTAATATAAGATTTTTATTGCTTAGTAGAGGTTCAAAAAGTAGCTGCAATTGTATGAAGTTGGAGCAACAACTTCCAAAATATTTATATTAGATTAGTATTTTTTAAAAAAAAATTATTTATTTATTTATTTATTTTTATCTTATTCTTGTTGTTCACTCTCAAATCATTGATTATTACATCTTTTAGCTCTAGCACCCTAAGCTCTAACTACAATACGTTTATATTTAATATTTTTATATATAATAGTACATCACAAGCATTAGCTTTAAGTATATTTCCATTGTTGGTGCTCATTTGCATTCTATGCAATCTAACTGGTCTTTGTAATTTAATGATTGAATTTTATACCTAGACCTTCAACAAAAAAACTTAAGAGAGACTTGTAGCCTATCATTATCAATCTATGCCCACTCTATTATAACTAATCATTGCCCTAGTTTGAATTCAAATATTATTGGCATATGTTACAAATTAGCTCTTTATGTAACGTATATACAATTGCAAATCTTACAACACCATTTCTTCTTATTAAAAATTTGGATGTCTTTCCAAAATCAATATAAATCTTTTTTTGCTGTATTTGCAAATGTCTTATTAAAGGATTTAATAAATTAATCATATTTTCAAAAAAATAAAGGATTTTAAAAAATAAAAATAAAAAATAAAAAATGAAATAAAAAATCTTACTAAAAATATCTTTGTAAAATTAATACTAGATGTGAAGATTTATTTAAAGTGATTTTAATGCAATATTTATTAATTTATAAGTTTGAATTATATTATTATTTTTTTATTTATATATAGCTTATAGAATCAAAATTATAAAAAGATTAAAAATAATTTAACCATCCAATTATAAGTTGATTCCCATTGAAGTTTACAAATTAGATTTTATAATATACTAAGATTTATTAGGATTTGTTTTAGAATTTTTATAATTTAATATTTTAAAGAATAAAAGATTTAAAATTTGATATGATTAAGTGCTGAAGATTTGATAAAGTTTTAAGATTTAGAATTAAAAATCTATGATTTAATAGGATTTTATAAAATTTTATATTTAGGACTAAATAAATTCTTTGGATTTAGTATTTAATAAGGTTTTAAAATTCAGTGTTTAATAAGATTTATGAATATGATCAAATTCATTGATTTAAGTGAGATTAGAATTTAGCAGCAATAAAAAAAAAAAAATATATTTGTATCTAAAGTTATAAAAATCTCTACAGCTATGAATTTAGTTTCAGTTTTGGACAAACTAGAACTTTTATGATTATGTCCTATTCTAATATAAAATATGTATTTTGACCAAAAACTTAACATTATTTCTAATTATATTATTAAGTTTAGCTGTGATCAATATTTAGGTTGATAGCAAGAATTTGATAGAATTGTAGGTAGATTTTTCACTATTACAATCTTTTCATAAAGTAATCATCTTTCTATTTTTTTTTGTAATAAAATCTGTATGCTTCCTAAACCTTCATTTATTAGATTATTTACTTTTTAAATTTCTTTGGTTGCAATTGTTTACTATGTATTTGGATCAAGTTTTTCTTATAGTTTATTGTATGTATTATTCTTTATTACATATATCTTTTTTGATAGAGCTACAATTTACTCTCTTATAGGATGATTTAAAAAAAAAAAAAAAAAGTTGTTTTTTATGGTATCTATTTTATTTGATTTTTTAAACCTTCAATAAATTTTTCTTATATATGTAGGTTTGGTATATTCTTGTTAGCTGAGTTTTTTTTATCAAGTGTTTAATGCAATCTGCATAATTTATATCTATTACATCTGATTTTGGACTTTCTTACAAACACAACATTAATTAAGGCATTCAAAACAATTTGTATTGGTACATTTGTACCAAATGTTGGTTGTAGCCATAGATTTGTAATGTAATCACAATACTTATAATAGGTTTGTAATTGATCAAGTCATTAATCTCTTCTAATTCAAATTATTCTATTTTTACTTTACTCAAATCAATAATATAGCAACTTATTTTTAGTATAATTATAATATTTGATATTTTTTTATTTCTACAATGATAATATAATTTTAAAAATTATATAATTTTCTTATCTACATATATACACATAAGTATATAGATTTGTAATAAATAATAAAAAATGGTAATACAATCTGTACACTATATTTCATTTGAATTATGTATTTTATAGGATTGAGGCCCTAATTTTAACTTAATTTTTTTTTAAAAAAATCTTAATTAGCATAAGGGCTTTTAAAAAGTTGCCAAATGAATTTATACAGATAGGAGTACATGTCATTGCTTACTTAGAAAAAATCCTCAAAAAAAGTATAGAAAATTACAAGAAAAATGTATAATATTTATGTGTAATTATGTGTAATTTATATAATTTTCTTTTCTACAAAATATATTCATGTATAATTATTTTGTGCTTGATGGATCTACAAAGTCTGGTTTTAAGTTTTAATGAGAATTTAATGAAATTTTTTATAAGAAATTGAATCTTCTCCTCTATCTTTCCTATCAAGTATGCTATTACAATATGTTTTAAAAGAAAGTTTATTTTTATGCAATTTACTTCATTCCGTACATTTACTTCTTTTTTACATTGTTCTATCTATGCAATTTGTGTGGCAAAGCTCATCCCATAATTTTATCTTTAATAAGTTTCTATATTATATATAATAATATAATAATTAGAATTCTTTCAATTCATTGTATCAAAATCTAAATATTCTTCTTTCTTAGCTAGTTTTATTAATATAATTTCAATCTGTACATGTTTTAGTTGATGCCTCTTTAATATATCTTTAATTAACCTCTTGCAGTTAATTTTATAGAGATTAAAATATAATATAGATCTATTGGAATCCATAAATTGATATCTATTTTTAATATATTAGAATAAATTAACTAATACCATTATTTTTGATGTTTAATTTTTTTCAATATCATGTCTTTTTCTAATTTTCTATTTACATTCTAGTGTTTTTTTTGTAAAAAAAATCTTGTACTATATATATATATAATTGTTTTTAATATGTTTTTCATATTAACATCATAACAACCAAAAACAATTCTACATTCAAATTCTATTATCCAAAAAAATTACATAGTGTAATTTTATTTGTAAATTTTTTGTCAAAATTAACTCTATTTAACAATCTAAAATAGACCACTTTTCCTTTGATGCTTTCTAAAATAAAAATATTTATAATCTCACAATGTTGTACATACATTATCTAAGGACATTTATAAATCTTACTAAGATTTATGCTATTTTAATTTATAATGTGATCCTTATTGATTTATTTTATTTTATTTTATTTTTGTAATTCTTATTTGAGTTAGAATGTAGTAAATGTGTTGGTTATATTTACTTTGATGTTTTTACATCAAAATTGAATATAATTTAGATTATGTTATATTAAATTAAAAATAAAATATTTTTGTAAAAACTTGAGTATATATTTATAGAACATATAATAGATATTTTCATATATATAATGTGTTGATATATAAAAAAAGAATTATAGAACTTACTTTGTGTTACCACATGTGTCAAAAAGAGAGATTGAACCCAATGAATCAATTATATCAATTCTATGTGGTTGCATGTAACAGTAATTGTCCTTCCACCAGTATCAACCTAATTTCACAAATTCCCAAACACTGAAAGTGAAAAGAAAAGAAAATACAAACAAACGAAAGATAAATAAAAGGGTATTTCAATAGATGTAGTAGGTACGACAATTTTTACTTCATTACAAGGTTTGAGCATTGACCAAGTTAAATTCTGAGATCCAATAATGTATACTTTGATGTACCTTCTCCACTTCCCATAACTTATAATATTCTCATAAATATGCAAATAACTCACCTTCCTTGCGTTCACAAGTTTTTGGCACTTCATCCACCAGAATAAATATTTATTATTACCTTGAATGAGTTGCAACACTCGACGCTATAGGGAATGCTACGTGGGCAGCTCTGGTGCCGCTTTTAATTTGAATCTTATTTTGTTTTTAAATGTTTTTTTTTCCGCTTCGTCTTGGTCTTCTAGAAATGAGTCGACGTTTCCGGCGGAGGGCCCTGCAACTCCGAGGACGGGGTTTCAGTGGATTTGGTGGCATCGACGTCTCCCTACGAAGCACAATCCCTCTTCTCCGACTCTCAGTCTCGAATTCTGGTTTCTCGCAGAACTCTCTAGAGGATAGGGTCGCGAGAGCCTTTGGGGCAGAGAGTTGCTGTCGAAGCGTCTAGAGGATAGGGTTGTTGGCCTTCAAGTATAGGTGGCGCTACTCGTTCTCGCTGTAGACTTGCTCGGCGAAATTTCCTTGGTGTCAGACTCCGTAGTGGTCGTAGCGAGAGCCTCGCAGTTAGTCTTCCTTGGCGTGAGTTGGCTAGACGTTTTGAAATTTTGTTTGTACTTCCGGGGATTGATAACCTCCGGCGAGGGTTTTGCTCCTGAATTACGTGATTGTGTGTGAGGTTTAAGCATCATTTTCTGAAAGGGGTTTAGACATGGCGACCGTTATGAACGCACATGCTGTGTCCGCTGCTGTGGGCGCCGTCGGAGCTACTGCAGATGCCAAGTGCGCACGGAGAAATGGAAAGTATAGCATGCGTAGGAATGCGTTCTTCGGTGGAGACGTGAAGAGCAGGGCGGGATTTGGCGAGGGCTTGGCGAGATTGCGAGCCAGGTCCCAGGGACAGAGTAGGAGAGCCGCAGCGCCTTTGAGAGTCGTGGCGGAGAAGGTGGTGGGTATTGATTTAGGTACCACCAATTCCGCTGTAGCGGCGATGGAAGGAGGTAAGCCTACAATTGTTACCAACGCCGAGGGCGCTCGCACCACCCCATCTGTCGTGGCATACGGCAAGAATGGTGATAGGCTCGTGGGCCAGATAGCCAAGCGCCAGGCTGTCGTTAATCCTTCGAATACTTTCTTCTCGGTGAAGAGATTTATTGGCCGAAAGATGGCAGAGGTCGACGACGAGGCGAAGCAGGTGTCTTACCAAGTTATTAGGGATTCAAACGGCAATGTGAAGTTGGACTGCCCGGCTATCGGTAAGTCGTTCGCTGCGGAGGAGATCTCCGCTCAGGTGCTGAGGAAATTAGTGGATGATGCGTCCAAATTTTTGAACGACAAGGTCACTAAAGCCGTTGTCACGGTCCCAGCCTACTTCAATGATGCACAAAGAACTGCCACAAAAGACGCCGGTCGAATTGCCGGAGTAGATGTGTTGCGGATCATTAATGAGCCAACCGCGGCTTCTTTAGCTTACGGCTTCGATAGAAAAGCCAACGAGACCATCTTAGTATTTGATTTGGGAGGTGGAACATTTGACGTCTCAGTTTTGGAAGTCGGTGATGGAGTGTTCGAAGTTCTATCAACTTCTGGGGATACACATCTCGGAGGCGATGATTTTGACAAGGTAAAGTCGCATGGTCTTGGGAGCTTACCCTCTTGCATGACATGACATGCGTGTTCGCTGGCAACGAATTTCAATCTACTAGCTATTAGTGCACTTTTTAGTCTTTCGTTACTGTTCTGATTATCTAATATTTCTTGGTTGTATGCAGAGAATTGTCGACTGGCTAGCTGATGAATTCAAGAAGACAGAGGGAGTGGACCTTTTGAAAGACAAACAAGCCTTGCAAAGGTTGACTGAGACTGCAGAGAAGGCGAAGATGGAGTTGTCCTCTCTTTCTCAAGCTAGTATTAGGTACGAAGTTCATGGCCTCTACAGAACAGGTAGTTGATGGAAATGTTATTACGAGTAAGAGTTCGGGTTGGTTCGTGTAATTGGTTGCTTGAATAGTGTGGATGCCTGAATTTTAAGCTCAATATGATAATTTCTCAGAGTTCAAGTTTTTTTAAAAATAAAAACTTCATCACACGCGAAGTTCCTAGACTCTTCCCTTGAGTAATCTTTGGTTTCATTTCATCGATCTCTTGTGTTGCAGCCTGCCTTTCATAACCGCCACGGCGGATGGACCGAAGCACATCGATACCACGTTGACCAGAGCCAAATTCGAGGAGCTGTGCTCTGACCTACTTGACAGGTATGTTACAAAATACTAGAGTGAAAAATACTTCTTTTCTGTGTGCGAGTTAGTCGGTTTTATGTGTTTTAGATATCTTTTAGCAACGTGTAATGGTGCAGCTCTGCTTGTCTACGTCATGGACGGTGTCTCATTTTCAAAGTTGATATCACAGGTGTAAGACTCCAGTAGAGAACGCCTTGAGAGATGCTAAGTTGAGCTACAGAGATCTGGACGAGGTTATTCTTGTTGGAGGTTCGACAAGAATACCAGCAGTGCAGGAGTTGGTCAAGAGAATCACGGGAAAAGACCCCAACGTGTCTGTGAACCCTGATGAGGTTGTCGCTCTTGGAGCCGCAGTACAGGTTTGAAATTTTACCTCGATACCTACTCATCTCTGTCACGAGTATGGATGGCTAAGGGGTTTAGTTTGTTATTCCTAATGGGGGGTATCCTGAGGTTGTTTTAGTAGTCTGATGAATGGCTTATCATCGACATTTTCTGTATTAACAATTGTGGGAAATTACTACAGGCTGGTGTTTTGGCTGGTGAAGTCAGCGACATTGTTCTTCTGGATGTGACGCCTCTGTCTTTGGGTTTGGAGACGTTGGGTGGTGTGATGACGAAGATTATCCCTAGGAATACAACTTTACCAACCTCCAAGTCGGAGGTGTTCTCAACAGCTGCCGATAATCAGACGAGCGTGGACATTAATGTTCTGCAAGGAGAGCGTGAATTTGTGAGAGACAATAAGTCTCTTGGAAGCTTCAGGTTGGATGGCATTCCACCAGCTCCCCGGGGTGTACCTCAAGTGGAAGTTCGGTTCGATATTGATGCCAATGGTATTTTGTCCGTGAGTGCCACGGAGAAGGGAACAGGGAAGAAGCAAGACATTACTATTACGGGAGCTAGCACACTGCCCAAGGATGAGGTCGAGCGAATGGTAGAAGAGGCCGAGAGATTCGGCCAGGCTGATAAGGAGAAGAGAGAAGCTGTTGACACGAAGAACCAAGCCGACTCCGTGGTATACCAAACTGAGAAGCAGCTCAAAGAGCTCGCGGACAAGGTCCCAGCTGAGGTGAAGGACAAGGTGGAAGCGAAGCTGAAGGACTTGAAGGATGCCATTGCTAGCGACAATACGCAAAGTATGAAGGACGCAATCGCAGCCTTGAACCAGGAGGTGATGCAGTTTGGCCAATCTCTGTACAACCAGCCCGGAGGTGCCCCCGAGGGAAGCGCCCCAGGCGCCCAGGGAAGCAGCACTGGCCCTGCTGCAGGAGGAGATGACGTGATTGATGCGGACTTCACAGACAGTAAGTAGATGAGTTCTGGTAGGTTTTTGTAGATGAACCACGTTCCCCTTCGACCGATATTCTTCCCTTTCGGATGTTTTGCTAGGTTTAAGATGAGAGGATGCCATTGGCGGTCAATGAGTCCATGTGTCACTCGATGAACTGATTTCATTCTTCGAGAGATCAGTGTATTTTAAATCATTATTGTTTTTACGTAGGTTAGTCTTTTGCACGAGCAGAAAAATCTTGTGCACATGGTAGCTAGAGGCCGATGTAACATAGTGAAAGACCAGAAACATTCGAGTTTCATAATGGTGGATTCTCAATTTTAACATGTAATCAAGCTCGTTCTACGATAACTGTTGTCAACCGTTTCCCACCTGTTTCAGTTGTGCGCTACAGCCACATTCAGCACATGTTTATACCAGTCCGTAACATACCGGCCAAAAACACGCACACGTCTTGCAACGCCGTGTTGTTGGTAGAAAGTCGTGAAACACTAACAAATCGTAGTAAAATAATTGGCACGAATCACATCGAGACCGCATGTAGTATGTCACTACCTCACATTAGAAAAGCGCACTCACGTTCAACAGTATACAAATTTATATATACTTTTTCTTTTTTGTGCCCCCTACCATACGAGAATGTGAAAAATTGCAACACATTTATCTAATTGTATGATAGGCACCATCAAGCATCTCCCAAAATTGGTTCTTGCATCTATCGTGCTGGTTACAAAATCAAGATTGAAAACGTCGTTGGAACATATCACTAATTCTTCCAGGAATGTATTTGTTTATTTGTTTCTTCCTAATGAAACGCCGAAGTGTCAAACGCAACAACTTTCTGGAACACTTCTTGCTAATACTCTCAGATCATTGTAACTAATAATGTACCTCTGTTGAATTTATCTTATATCGTAGATTTTCACCATTCAACACTATGGGCCAGACTGGCAGAACGCACTCAATGAAACCTTCGCCGAAGTCCAGATATCACCCAATCAATAACTCACTTATTTCTTTAAGAAAGGCTAATTTCAGTTCATTTTCTCCTTTTTTAGATTCTAATCATAGACATATCTACTTCCATGCCTATGACATTCATTAACCTAGTCCTCCTAAGACTAAGGATCCAACTCCTTCATGTTTTAATTTAACTCACAATTGCAACACTCAAGCTTCTCAGTAGGTCATACAATCATCTGAAAATCATCCTGACCAGCTCACAAGTCTGACACCCAGGTGGTTCTGCTCCGTGCAAGTCACGAAGCAAATTAGAACTTTGACCCCCTACCATCCCTACTATTCACACACAACCGAAAAAACATGATTTGAAATTCGTGGAACAAAACGTGCTCAAGATGGGCGTCTACCCATGTTATATTTCGTGGGGTTTGTTGAGTGGGTTCATTTTGCATTAAAATAATAAAAGGAGTCACTTATTAAGCTAGCTGCATAAGATTGGACTGGTCCAAGGACAAGAGGAGCTATTTAGAAAGGCAGAGCTGTAACCATAGAAGCTTTCCGTTGCCCCAGCAGCACTACGACCCCCCATACCCACCTCAGCGTCGCCGTTGCATGATTGCCCAGGTTTCTAAAACTTTTATCAGCCACTCACCTAACGCCACGTAAGAGAAGTTCCTAGGATTCAGGTGGCGCACCATCGCAAAATTATTTGATTAAGGGGAGATTGAAACTGGGGGTCGAAGCCCGCTCGAGTCTATGACCGTGCCCCTCCATCATTGGTGAGCTCCCAACACCGCCGTTCGGTGTGCTGCCCCTTCATCAGCGGGAGTACTCTGCGTAAGGTGCCAGATCTGAGGACCTGATTATTGCGCCGCGCGAGGTGTGTGTGTGTGTGTGTGCTCGCAGCTACAATGCGGTGACTATTTTATGCTTTTTTTGTTGCTGAGTACTGTGTCTTTGGATCTGGAGGGAGTGGGAGCTCGCGCTGAGTTTCGGCACTTGTTTTGGTGAAGGTTTCCGCTGCTTCGGTCGGCCAATTTATAAGTGAAGGGGTTGGGTTGAGGCGCCAGATTTGACGAGGATTCATTTATGGATGTTGTCTCGTGGAGGAGATTGGGATCAGAAGAAGCTGCAATGTGCAGGTTGGAATTGTGGTGTGTGAGCGTAATCGCTTGAGAAGGATGCTCTTGCTCTGAAGTTAATTTGGGTGATAAGCGGAAGGCCTGGAGGAAAGGGTTTTCTTTCTTTTTTTCGGATTTTGTGCGTGTGAGAGAGAAGGGGACATTCGTCACCATGGGGTGTAGTTTGAAGTCTGGGAGAATGTTGGTACTGCTGGGATTTTTGGTATTGCAAGCATTGTCTGGGGGTTTCGTAGAGGGATTTTACCTGCCAGGCAGTTACCTGCATCCGTATAAAGATGGAGATGAGCTTGGGGTGAAGGTAAACTCCATTACGTCAGTTGAGACGGAGCTCCCGTATTCGTACTACAGCCTGCCCTTCTGTAGGCCCAAGGAGGGCATCAAAAAGGTGGCAGAAAATATTGGAGAGCTTCTTATGGGCGATGAGATAGAGAATTCGCCCTACAAGTTCAAGATGCGGACCAACCAGCAGAATGTGAAGGTGTGCGAGACAAGTCCCTTGACAGAGAAGGACGTGAAGCATTTCCACCAGAGGATCGACGATCTGTACCAGGTGAATCTGATGTTGGACAACCTCCCAGTGACACGGTACACGAAGCAGCCGGACTCGAACAAGCCGATGCGGTGGACGGGGTTGCCCATTGGGCACGAGAAGGACACTAAGCATTATATTTTTAACCATTTGATTTTCAAGGTGCTCATCCATGAATATGAGGGTGAAACCTCGATGGTGGCCATGTTGGGGAATGGGGACGGCCTAGATGTTGTACAGACGGAGAGTGAGCGCAACTTAACCGGAACGCATATGGTGGTGGGATTCGAGGTCGTACCTTGCAGCGTTGAACGCGATGCTAAGGCCCTCAAGGACGTTGAGGACTACGGGACGCTTCCTGGTGTCTCCTGTAGTCTTAATGGACCTCATCAGGAAATCAAAGTGAACGAACCATTAGTTTTTTCGTATGACGTCGTTTTTGAGCCGAGCGAAATCCGCTGGCCTAGCCGATGGGACTCATACCTCAAGATGGAGGGAACTCGCGTCCACTGGTTCTCTATTCTGAACTCTCTCATGGTTATCACATTCCTTGCCGGCATTGTGTTCGTGATTTTCCTGAGAACGGTGCGGCGTGACTTGACTAAGTACGAGGAGCTCGACAAGGAATCTCAGTCGCAGATGACAGAGGAGCTATCAGGTTGGAAGTTGGTCGTGGGTGACGTGTTCCGCGCGCCGGGGTCTCCTCAAATCCTATGCATCACAATTGGCGATGGTGTCCAAATCTTAGCTATGGGCGTTGTGACAATCTTCTGTGCTGCCCTTGGTTTCATGTCACCTGCATCACGAGGAATGCTGCTCACCGGCATGGTTTTGCTGTATCTATTCCTCGGTAGTGTGGCCGGCTATGTCGCCTCGCGGCTGTGGTGCACCATCCAGGGAAGTCCGGCTGGATGGAAAGCCATCGCTCTGAAGACCGCCTGTTTTTTCCCTGGGATCTCCTTCATTATCCTCATCATTCTAAACAGTATTCTGTGGGCCAATGGCAGCACCGGCGCCATCCCGATCTCCCTCTTCCTCGTCCTCTTCCTTCTCTGGTTCACCATCTCAGTACCTTTGACTCTCTTGGGAGGTTACTTCGCTGCTCGCTCCGAGCCCATCACATACCCCGTTCGCACCAACCAGATTCCCCGCGAAATTCCTCCCCAGCGCTACCCGTCCTGGTTGTTGGTCCTCGGAGCTGGCACCCTCCCATTTGGCACTCTCTTTATCGAGCTTTTCTTTATTATGTCCAGCATCTGGATGGGCCGCGTCTACTACGTTTTCGGCTTCTTATTTATTGTGCTGGTGCTTCTCGTCATTGTCTGCGCCGAGGTTTCTGTCGTACTTACGTACATGCACCTCTGCGTGGAGGATCACCGCTGGTGGTGGAAATCGTTCTTCGCCTCTGGTTCTGTGGCGTTCTACGTCTTCCTGTACTCCATTAATTACCTCGTCTTCGATCTGCACAGCTTGAGTGGGCCAGTATCGGCAGTCCTCTACTTGGGATACTCTCTACTCATGGTGACTGCCATCATGTTTGCCACCGGCACCGTAGGGTTCCTCACTTCCTTTTACTTTGTTCACTATCTCTTCTCTTCTGTGAAGATTGATTAGCTACTTTTCTGCTATTTTTGTTCCCCACCTCCATGTGCAATGTAGAGAAATCATTCAAGTTTGCGGCAGCAGTTTCAGAGCATTGTTGAGACAGCTTTCAAGTGAAGCTAAGGTCATTCTATGAGCTCCCTTTGTAGCTCTTCAAGTGCTTTCATGATTTCTTACTCGTAGCGATCGGCTGTGTCAGATTAGCTTTCACTTCGTTGCTTTTGCAATGATTTCAGAGTAGTAGGTTTTGGAATAGGTCAGAAAATCAATTATTATCTAGGTGGTCCTGCATAGCAACGGACACATTTTGGATCTACATCCTAATTAGACTACTGAGAAGTTGTCTCTCTTGGTATCCGCTACACCATTGGTAGAATGCACAGTTCAAATTGGATAGTAGTCTTAATTACCTTCAATTATCAGCAATGACGTTGCCATTGAATGCTCGTGTGGTCGAGTATTCTCTTGCCATGTCTTATTGCTATTTATGTAACCACATGAGACGATTGTTGTATGAAAGTATCAGATACTGACATGCAATTTCTTATCCACTTTCTCAATCCAGCGACACATTTCCGGTGGCAGATCTATGCGTTCAAATTGACATTACAATATCCAAAATCCCCAACTTCCCTAAGTGGAGAAACTCTATTCAACCACAGATGACTATACCAGGATGCTGCGTAGGGAACGCGAGCATGGGACTTCTTCCATAGAAAAATGTCGATACTATACCTTAGTTTGGAAAAGAGAAACTTTATAAAACACTTATTAGGAAAAAGTGCCGACTGAAAGTCATTGTATGCATGCCATTGCATCGTCATGTACATTCTACCATTTCGACACTAGACACGCACTACATCTGAGAACCCCTGCTAAAGAGAGAAGAGAGTGAATTGCTCAAACCCATGCCGACAGCCTGCGCCAATTGCGAAGCCTGCATTGCAATTGAACCACAACCGTCAGAATGAGCAGTAACAACGTAACTGGAAAATTCTGCACACGTTGGCTTTTGCCTTGCATATCAAAAGCCGATTCCTAATCTGCAATCGATTCAGCTGTCATTAATTATTTTCATAGAACATAAATCTCGAAGAAGAGCAGGACTTGAGTTTGTATTTTACACTAGCCACTACAATTCGATGCATTAACGACAGAGTTTCTGCACAAATTTCCAGCAAGAAATAATATCATTCAGATGCAGATATGAATTGTAATGACCTCTTGTGCAGTCTTTCTGCAATCAATAGCATCCTTTATCCTGCGCTCCAAAAAGGCCCAAGAGTCACGATGACCTGCAACTCACGAAGAGAATGATAAGCTAAATTTTTTCGTAACCAAAGTAAATCAGGGTGTGATAGTGCACTTCAGATTCTTTTTTCCCTGCTGGTTGATACTCTCACTAATCTACAAAAATTCGTAAGAGCAATATATGATGATCATACTCCTTTGGATAGCTGGGTCGACTATAGCCCCAATCCATTCAACTCATTGCAGAACCTCTGCGGTAGCTTTAGTAACAGAGATTCCTATTCACGTGCTAACAATCAAACTAAACCAATTTCAATGTAATAAGATAGCAATTATTAAGAATTACGTATTCATTACGTAATTAAATATCCATCTCCAGAATGTTAGCTGCACCTGGAGAGTAGTCGGTAAGCATGTACAGTTCAGTGGCTGCATAAACGCCACCCAACAACGCGCGTTTAGTGTACCAATCCATGTCTGTAGACCGATCGCCAACTGCGTGCCAAATGTCATCCATAAGCACCGCCCTTTGCTTCAACGCCGTTGCAGCATTCATGGGATGCGCCTGCAAGCAGAAGAACGAAGGAGATTAAAATGTAGAAGTGTCACGAAAAATGATGGCTTAAAACACAAGGCATAACAAAATGAATGCAGATAAAGACTAAAATTGAAATTCAACTTCGCACGAAATGGATACCACTGAAGACAACATACATGGTAAAATATCAGTACCTGTATACTAAGAGCTTGAGGCCACTTCGAAAGGAAGGGGATCTGCATTTGTAAACGTAGACGTACAAGCTGTGCTATGCGCTCCGCAAGAAGCATGGAGGACAACTCTTTCTCACGGGCTTCAACTTCGTCTTCCAGATGACGGTTGCACTCATCCATGAAGAACTGCATATGATCGACCATGTACGTGAACAGAATCAATCAACCCTTACTGCACGTCAAAACTTACTACATTCCCCTGCGGACCACCAATTGAATGAATGCACCACTCTTGAATTCCAGGCTATGAGGTGGTACAGAAAGGAGCTTAGAATGTAGTTTGGTCTTTCCTACCTCGACAAGAGCGGCGTCTTTGCGTGGGAAAGAGCCCACGATGGCAGGCGACAACCCGGCGTCCTTCGCACCTTGCACAAGAGCAGATTCTGTCCACCCTAGCCTTGACTGCAGTAAAACTTTCCAAACACAGATCAGAGACGAATCTGGTCAATTGCAATTGGTGAGGGACAGGACTATGGATGCTTTTGCAGTAGAGTAAGATCTATGCACATACCACGTGAGACATGGCCGCACGGAGAACCTGGGACTTCTCGTCCACAGCCTCTTCATCGCTTGCCGAGTCTTTGTCACTTGTGTTTTTAAAACTTGCTCCAAGTCCTGCACACGTGAACCATTAAGTTTTTAGATAAGAACAGGAGCAACTGTTACCGTAAACAATCTATCTGTGAAAAGTGATCTTCATTAGGATTAATTCGCAAAGTAGGTCACTGAGGTGATTACAAGCATGTCGTGAAAGGGTTCTAGTCACATTACCGAAATTTCACAATTGCAAGGCACGATTATTTTTCAACCAAGTAGCAGACCCAATGTATGTTTAACAGCCTTAAGAAGACGCATTCTAAAACCGAAGTGTTGTAGTGTATACATGACGAGAATTGCGCAAATCGCAGGTAGAAGCAATGCGTTACCAAAGCTACTGTGGTCGGCAATCATTCGGCTCATTCATACTTCAGTTCAAGAACAAGACCTGCCGATGTTCTGCAGCAACAAACGTTCCTCGTAAACTTTTCAAAACACGGAGAGCTATAAACCTAGCTGGATGCCCCACCTGAGGTTGCCCCATTTTCCTGCGCTCCATCACTCGCCGGAGCTCCCGTGGAAGCACCAGGCTCTGACCCAACGCTCCATGCAAAAGATTCCGTGGAAGAATCTCGGGCGTATAGGCGACACAAACTGGATTGCTGGCTCGCCAAAGGTGCGAGGCGCCGTAAGGATGAGTATGAAGCCGCAGCAGCGCCCTGCGAGGCTAGGTTTTGCAGCAACCGGGTAATCTGAACAGCTCGCATCTTGGCACCCGTTGTCGATCGCTTCTAAGACACCACAATCTCCCAACCCTTCAATGAAATTCGATGCCTCCAACACTAAAAAAAATTACTCAAAAACCAGAGATATACCAACCAACCTCCCGGACGCACAACCCTTCAACCCACAAAATACAATATACCAATTTCTGGATTCTAAGGGTTCATTATGATAGTGATCGCCTAAGCTATCGATTGCGACTTGGGTTCCGTCGAATGTAGTGCACCAAGTTAATTGTCTCGACTGCACCGAGGCTCTCGCTGCGAGGCACATCCGCATCGTCACTGCGGCGAGCGAGGTTTGATTCCTACATTCAGCCACGTTTATCACTTTGTGGCTGACACGTCACACTTCCCGGGAAGCAACAGCCACGGCTTCGGCACCCCAGTTCGGAGTATCGGGGCCTATTCCCCTGCTCATGGTTCATCCGACAGGTTCTACGTACATTCATTTTGTTAGACAAGGAATTTCTCTTCCAATTCATGTGAAAATGAACTTTAATTTATTAAGTTCAAAGAATTCTCTTAGAAATTATATTACGAATAATATTTTGAACCAAAAAGAACTTTTTTTCCCTCAAGATATTCGTACATATTTTTTCAAAATTTTAAAGTGTTAATATATCTAATTTAAATAATTTTTTTAACATTTTGAATTATTTCAAAAGTTATCATAAAATAAATTACTAGTATTTTATTTAATTTTTTAAAATATTAATCATATTTTTAAAAAATCCTAACTTTAACAATTTCATTGCAAGGTATTGTTGTAATTTGAAGAATTCACCATTAAAAGCTCAAGCAAAGTAGTACCTTTGTTAGAACCCACTTAGTTAGCTAGGCAAACAAAGTGGGTAGTAAGAAGAAAAGAAAAAATATAAAAAAGGGATTAAGTAGAACTTATCTTAAATTAAGATTGCATAAGAATATTACATAGCAAGAAGATGATTAATATCACCTAAGACAAATAGAAGAACGGACTTAAGAACCAAGAAAATTCTAAGAACAATATCAATTTAAAAGTGGGTATTCTACAACTTCTAATATACTTATGTCTTATTAAAAGAAAGAGATAATATAGTATTAATCAAGAAAATTCAAAGCTTTGATATTATAAGTATAATCTCATCAATTTGATAAGGACAAGAATAAAAAAGAAATATATAAATAAGTGAAATGAGTATCAAAGAAAGATAACAAAATAGAAGTAAGAAAGTATGTGTATTCAAGAAGGAACTATAATGGCTATTGCAAAAGATAATAAAAACTAGAGACTCTTGAGATTAAACTAAAAGCAAGAAAGAAATTGATAAGAGTAAAGAAGGCCTCACTGAAAGAAGACTTGATTATCTCAAAAATCCAAGTTCCTTCCAATCTACAACAACATAAGATCTCCTCACAAAATAGGACAAAACAAATCAGAACAAAACTAAACGAAATTAAACAAAATAGGACATGAAAGACAAAATTGAGCAAACAGAAATGGAATAGAACAAATTTGAATAGAAATGATCTTTTATGGATTTAGATTCTGTTTCTTAGCATCTTGATTAGATGCCCCAAAAGACCCTGGCCAATCTTATTTATATCTTATCTTACCACCCTAGACTTTCTAGGATGTTCCTAGGTAGTAGGCTCTATCTAGATAATCACCTTAAATTCTTTTTTTAGAAGGTTATATAGTAGGTTCTATCTAGATAATCACCTTAAATTCTTTTTTTAGAAGGTTATATAGTAGGCTCCACCTAGATAACCATCCTAAGCTTTCTTCTAGAATGTTCTACAATAGGTCCTACTTGTTCCACTAACCTAACCTCAATTCTAGAAACTTCCATGGTTCTAATTATCTATATAATTATCTTATCTATATCCTGTTATAGTTAATCTCCCTCCATTAATGCGGAACTTCTTCATTTTGCTCCGGACAATATCTCCAAATTGTCTCTTGGCAATGGATGAGGTTTTGTGCACGTTTCTACATTGAATCGTGAATGAGATAATCTTTTCAAAGAACTTAGTATTGAAGTTGTAGACGTCGACTACCATGACGAAGATAGTGATATTCCAAAATGCTGTCCACTTCAAATTCTTGTTGGTCATTAAATACAACTGGTGGTGGTGGTGGTGGTTGGTATCAATCCAGAAAGTGCTTTGGCTCAGTATGAAATTCTTTCAATTATGAAATATGGAAGACTAAATGGACTTGAATATGTGATAAAAGTTCAAGGCAATATACGACATTAGATATCACTACAAAAGTGTGAAAAGGTCTAAGCCACCAAGGTACTATTTTACGAATTTGGATTGATGTAACAAGTGGCAAATTAGCATTGGAGAGTAATACTTGATCACCCTCTCAAAAGGGCTTGTGTTGCCAATGATTATCGCATACTGCTTTTGTTGATTTTGTATAATAAAAAAGCAGTGCTGTACTTCTTATAAGGTTGTTATAAGCCATTATATAAATTCCTCCATTATTAGATTTTTGGTATCAATGGGACGATGGACAATTGCTGGCATAATCAGATATTGACTAGTATTAAAAAAAAATGGTGAATGATCAATACTTGCTTAAATACTATCATTATAAGCAAATTTCAAGAGTGTCAAGTATTCATCCCAATTATTATGATGAACTGCCACAAATGCTCGTAGCATATCGTCCAAGGGCTAATTTATATGTTGTGTTTGCTCATTTGTTTGAGGATAGAAGAATGTAGACATGGCAAGTCATGTCCCTAGTAGTTTGAACAAGGTTTGCCAAAAACTTCTTATGAAGCATGGATCCCGATTTGAAATGATGATAAGAGATAATCCATGGTGATAAAAGACGATATCAAAGAAGACTCGAGCAAGCATTGGGGCATCAATATTTGAGTGTACTGCAGCCAAGTAAAGCTGCTTTGAGAGTCAATCTACAAAGATGACAACCGTAGTATGATTATGAAGCATTTGCAGTAAACATGTAATGAAATCCATAGTCACTTGCTCTCAATGTGCCGAGGATAGTGGAATTGGCTAGAATAGTTCAAGAAATGTTGTATTGCATGCTTTATTACATTGACATGATTTGCAAAAGCATACAAAGGCTTAAACATTACGATCCAAACTTGTCTAAAATCATGTCCTTGAAATTCATTCTAAGATCTCCTCTCATCCTAGATGTCCAGATATTGGGATGTCATGTCTCTCTTGAAGTATGCACGTCCAAAGTTTAGTATTATCAGGTATATAAATTTACTTTTTGAAATAGAGCAAGCCTTCACTAAGCATGTAATCTTAATATTGTATATTGTCCACCTTCAATCAATTGCTAATCATCTTGAAATAAACATCCCATTGCATAGCTTCCTTCCATTCTACCTCTTTGATTAGATCTAAAATAATACTACTAATAGTAGCGACTCCTGCCTTGTTTTTTAATTTTTCCTTCAAATTTGGTTTGCGTAATAAACTATTTGGCATAGTATGTTGTAGCCCTTGTTTGTACTCAAGCTCAATATCAAAAAGCTGCAATTATTCTTCTCAACAATGATGCCGCGATTTCATATTTTTTAGATGCAAATCATGCAGCAAGGATTGATGGTCAATCCAAACAACCAGTGGCTTTTCTAATAGATAGTATTGCCACACTTTTGCGACATGTACAATCGCTAATTGCTTCCAATTATGTGGAAAGTAATTGTGCTTTGCTTTTCTAAGTTTGCGTGAATCATATGCCACAAGTTGAAGGTCCCTATCAAAGTCTTATTCAAGGACCGCTCCAATAGCAGATTCGAAAGCATGAATGTCAAATGTACAATGGAGATTAAGATCATATGGTTGCAATATTGGAGGAGTAATGACTGCCTCCTTCAACTTATTAAAGGCATTTACTGCCCCAATTTTCATTCAAATGGAAGATCCTTCTCTAATAGGTTTGTTAATGAGGCAGTAATGTGAGCAAATTGCCAAATAAAATGGTGATAGTATCTAGCAAGGCTTAAAACGAGCAAACTTCAAATACATTCTTAGAGGTTGGCCAATCCTCCACTGCTTTTATCTTATCTTGCTCCATATGTACACCTATGAAAGACACCACATATTCCAAAAAGATAATTTCCAACTTCGAAAGTTTACATTTTGATTGCTTGCAATAAAAGTAACTAACTTGTAATTGGTACATCACTTCTCATAGATGTTGCTCATACTCTTTAGGGATTTTATTATATACGAGGATATCATCAATGAAGATAACTACATACTTGTCCATAAGGTCTTGAAATAATATGTTTATGAGACCCATAAAAGAAGTTGGAGCATTGGTGAGGCCAAAGGATAAAACTAGCCATTCAAAATGTCTATAGTACATACAAAATACCGACTTTTCTACATCCTCTCTTGTAATAGATGCTTGCCAATAGTCGCTCCAAAGATTCAATTTACTAAAGATGATTGCACTTCGAAGTTGGTCATGAAGATCATCCACGTGTAAAAGTCGATATGCATTTTTAACAATCTGCTTATTGAGACCTTAATAGTCAATACAAAAGTAAAGTCCACCATCTTTTCTAGATGTAAAGAGTATACAATGATGTGCTTTTTCAAATGAGGCCTCTTTCCAAAAGTTTGTCTAATGTCTTTCGTAGCTCTTCAAGTTCTTTTGGCGTTGGACAATAAATTGATTGATTTATTGATTTGGCTCCAAACAATAGTTCTATTTAAAAGGGAGCACCTCAATCAAGAGGTAGACCACTAAGTAGGTTGGTTGGAAAGACATCCAAATATTTTCGTATGAATTGTTTTGCCTATTCTATCTCTTTGGCTGTCTTTTCCACCACTGACACAAGATATGGAACCACCATATATGTTGGTTGTTCATGTTGTAGTTGCTTCTTCATAAAGGTCGTCCCTACAAGTAAGTCTTTGATTATAGATTGTTTTTCCTCTTTACTTGATGTGAAGGTGCAAAGAGTCATCTTGCGTCTTCTATCTTTTAAAGAAATTGTCCTTACTATGTAATCAACTTACTTATTTTTCATCTCCATCAATGGCATACCAAGGATAACATCATATCTTAGCTTTGTTACCTTGAATCTCTCTCTTAAAACATAGATGTTTATCAATCTCAAGGTTTCTTTCATACATTCTCTCGATTATCTACAAGGTATATATTTCTTCCTTTGATTTTCTTAGTTTTAATTCTAAGTTAGTCAGCAATTTCAATTAAGATGCAATTTTCTATAGAGCCACAATCTACAAGTACTCAATATGATTGTCTTCTTAATAGTCCTATTAGAAGCACTAGTCAATTCTTTTTATAGTTTTCCAAGGCTATGCCATTTGTCTCTAAGAGATAATAGCTACATCTAATATTGGCCCTCAATGCCTTTATTAGGGAGCCCTATTTTCCTACTCTGACTCATTATCAACTTGATGAACTTTGAGACTATAAACTTGTCTTGTCTTGCTCATACTTATACTTTGACATTTTAGACAATCTCCAATTTCATGGCATGGCTCTCAATAATAAAAACACAATTCTTTTTGTACCAATATTTGTCGTCTTTGTGGTGTCAATGATCCTTGTAAGGAATCAATCTCCATTGGCATTCGTTGTTGTATCATAATATTAGATAGTGTCATAGGACTTCGTGCTATAGGTTGTGTTCTACAATTTCTAAAATCTATAGCATCAACCCTCTTTACAATCCAAATTGCTTCTTAGAATGTTTGTGGATCCTTTAGCTCAACCTATCACTAGACTTTGGGTTTCAAACCTCATAGGAATCAATCTATAATCTACGCCTCTGAAACATTGTCAATTTGGAGACATAAAGACTTGAATCAAGAGACATAAACTTGCACCAACCTAACTTGTATAAGATTTGTCAACTGATTGCATATTATCTTCTCTGCATTGATGGGCCAAAATTGATTCCTAAATTTGGTTTCAAACTCCTCCGAGTCACAAAATCCTCCTTTAGCTCTATAACTTTGAACTTGATGTCACTACCAAATAGCTACCGCATCTCTCGAATAGTTGGTTGCATATATAATTCCTTCAATAGTATTTGCCCCAGATAGTTGGAGGTATTTTTTTATATTGAAGAACCATTGACATACATCTTTTTGTCTTGAAATCTTAGAGTATATATTACGCTTATTCAATTTTAACCTAACAAATGTTGAGTCTCTTGTCCTCAAGGCTTCTATTTGCCTTTACAAAGTAACTATTTGGCCTAAGAGGTGTTGTATTTGAGCCTCCATCTAGGATTGCTTTGCTATATCTCCCATATTGTAATTTCTTTGTTAGACTCCACTATTATAATGCCTTCTCATCTCTCAATTGACTTTTTATATGTAGCTTGTGATAGCCTCAATATAATACACAATGTAACCACAATAATTGACCTTAAACTAAATGATGACTATTGATATGCTACCAAAAGTAAATAATCTAACACTCGCTCTGATACCAATGAAACATGACTAGACTATCTCAAAAATCCAAGATTCTTCTAATCTACAACAACATAAGGCCTCTTCACAAAATAGGATAAAACAGGCCATATCAAAATTAAACAAAACTAAACAAAATAGGACATGAAAGATAAAATTGAGCAAATAGAAACGGAATAGAACAGATATAAATAAAAAGATACAGAATCAAACTTTACTAAGAGAAAGGATCTAAAGCCATACATGATCAGATGTCCCAAAAGACCCTGGCTAGTCCTATTTATATCTTGTCCTACCATCCTAGACTTTCTAGAATGTTCCTAGGTGGTGGATTCCATCTAAATAACTGTCCTAAGTTTTCTTCTAGAAGGTTCTATGGTAGGCTCTACTTAAATAACCGTCCTAAATTTTTTCTAGAATGTTCTACAGTAGGTCCTACTTAGTCCACTAACCTAACTTCAATTCTAGAAACTTCTATGGTTCTAATTATCTATATAATTATTATATCTATATCATGTTACTTTTATCTTTGCTTCTCTATATACTATCTAACTATGAGTTGCATGGTATTGTTCTATAGGATCTTTAACTTATGTCCAATTCACAGAACACATGTCTTACTTATAATACAAGCTTCTTATATGTATACTACATGTTCAACTTGGACTACAAGTGGCTAATATGTGCAATACATAACCAACTTGTTGGCCAAGTTTTCAACCTACCAATTACTTATAGATATGAATAAAATTTAACATTTCTTGGAATTTTGATTAAATTAAGAAAAAACATTAAAATTCTACGACCAAAAATTTTATTTCTACAACTCAATTTTTTATAAAATATTTGAAATTCTAAAAATAAATATTAAATAAAATAATAATACATACAAAAAATATATTTAAAATCTTTCAAAATATAAAAAAATCAATATTAATTATTAATAATTTTCTAAATTTTGAATACATTTAATTCAATTTTAAAAATATCAAAATATTTGATAATCTTAATAAAAATACTAAATTAGATATAAAATAAGAAATATTATTTTAAACTAAATCTATATAAACAAACATCCAATAAGATGTATTAGATTAAAATATTACCTCATATTTTTTATCAAATAAAATATAAAAAAAACCTACCAAGTCCTATATATTAAAAAAAAATATAACATAATAAAATAATTAAGAATAGTAAAAATATTTTATAAAATATTATATCAAAAAATAATATTAAAAATATAATTTTTAATTATTCTTTATAATATAAATATTATGTTTTATAAAAAATCTAACTATAATTTTTTAGCAAGTATGATAAATTTTTATTTGATTTTTAGGTGAAATATTTTTTATTCTAATCTATTCAATTTGCAAGATTTTTTGTATTTTTTTTAAAAAAAAATATGAAAAAAATAATAAGTTTTTAATTTTTTGAGATAATATAAATTTATAAATAAAATTTTGTATGAAGCCAAATAGACTTACATGAAAAAAAATTATATTTTTTTATTTTTATAAAAAACATATTTATCAAAAAATATTAAATTATTAAAATTATAAATAAAAATTAAATTTTAATGGAGAAACTACATATATTTATTTAATTTTTTTTATTCTTCAATTGTGTTATCTTTCAAACGATAAGATAATGATATAATTGGATATTTATTTTCAATATTTAAAAATTATTCTTATATATATATTGATATTTTCACAAAAATAAAATCAAAAATTTAAAACATAATTAAAATTATATTTTAGTAGTATGATATATATGTCTTTGATATAAATAATTAAGAATATATATATATAAATATATATATATATATATATATATGTGTGTGTGTGTGTATGTGTGTGTGTGTGTATAAAAAGTGAGAAAGAGAGAGAAAAAAAAGAATAAAGCAATCCAAATTTTTATTAAATCAATTTATATGCCCAATTCTTTCATTTCTTTATTCTCAATTCTTACCTCTATTCTTCCATTCCTCGATTCTTTTGTTCCCAACTCTTGCTTCTGTTCTCGCCATTTTCAACCTCCTAATCCATCTTTAGTAATGGTTGGAATAGAAAAAAATTGTGAATAATAATAGGAGTTGTGAGGATGCAATGATGATTTAGATAGAGTGGATTGCAATAATAAAAATTTGAGTTGTTTTATTATTTTTCTA